>NC_057789.1:19558554-19603554 GCF_014905175.1 Aphidius gifuensis | reverse complement strand
GTCCTTCAATTCGGCAATTTAAAAATCGTTTACTTTTTTTTTTACTTTTTTTTTTTTGTTTTGAAAAAGTGAAAACTCCACCGTCCTTCAATTCGGATATTTAAAAATCGTTTACTTTTTTTTTACTTTCTTTTTACTTTTTTTTTTTTGAAAAAGTAAAAACTCCACCGTCCTTCAATTCGGCAATTTAAAAATCGTTTACTTTTATTTACTTTTTTTTTTACTTTTTTTTGAAAAAGTAAAAACTCCACCGTCCTTCAATTCGGCAATTTAAAAATCGTTTACTTTTTTTTTACTTTTTTTTTTTGAAAAAGTAAAAACTCCACCGTCCTTCAATTCGGCAATTTAAAAATCGTTTACTTTTTTTTACTTTTTACTTTTGAAAAAGTAAAAACTCCACCGTCCTTCAATTCGGCAATTTAAAAATCGTTTACTTTTTTTTACTTTTTATTTTTTTAAAAGTAAAAACTCCACCGTCCTTCAATTCGGCAATTTAAAAATCGTTTACTTTTTTTTACTTTTTTTTTACTTTTTTTTGAAAAAGTAAAAACTCCACCGTCCTTCAATTCGGCAATTTAAAAATCGTTTACTTTTTTTTACTTTTTTTTTTTACTTTTTTTTGAAAAAGTAAAAACTCCACCGTCCTTCAATTCGGCAATTTAAATATCGTCTACTTTTTTTTACTTTTTTTGTGTACAGTGACAATTTAAAGGTATCTTCATGAGCTAAAAAATGAGACTAATATCAACTCTCTAGGATTAAAACTGACTGAGTTATGCAAAGTCAAAGATATACAGCCATACGCGGGCGTGTTAATCAAATGGGAAATACAAAAACCCGATGAGCAGGCTCAAAAAAAATCATTAAAAAAAAATTTTTTTATTTTTTTTTTTGTGTCATCAAAAAGAACAAATTTAGACCTCAGGAGGGTACAAAAAAAAAAATTCTTTTTTTTTGGACAGGTCTAATATATATATATATAATATTTTCTTTATACACTGAGAAAAAAAATTGCTACAGTTTAGCAAATTTTTTCTTGGAACTTTTTTGTCTTAAGTTGAAAAAAAAAATAATTAATTTGACAAAAAATGTCTTGTTTTGAGAAAATATTTTTTTTCAATTTGAGACAAATTATTTTTTTTTTTTTAAAATATAGAATTAATTTAAGAGAACTTGTGATAAACTTAAGGATATTTTGTCTTTTGATTTGAGGAAAAATTTGCAAAAAAAAAATGACATATACCTCAATTTGAAAGACAAGTCATTCGATTTAAGGCAACAAGCGTTCAAGTTGAGAGAAAATTTGCTAAAATTGAATGACATAACCCTTAATTCAAAACAATATTGATTTTTTTTATTTAAAATATTTATTAATTGAAATAACTTGAGAATTAAATTAAAGCAACAAACGATCAATTTGAGAAAAAATTTGCTAAAATGAAATGACATAACCCTCAATTTGAAAGAAGAGTCATTCAATTTAAAGCAACGAGCGATCAAGTTGAGAGAAAATTTGCTAAAATTGAATGACATAACCCTCAATTCAAAACAGTATTGATTTTTTTTATGTAAAATATTTGGTAATTAAAATCACTTGACAATTAAATCAAAGCAACAAACAATCAATTTGAGAAAAAATTTGCTGAAATAAAATGACATATACCTTAATTTGAAAGACGAGTCATTCAATTTGAAGCAGTGAGCGATCAAGTTGAGAGAAAATTTGCTAAAATAAAATCAAAATTTGCTCTATTTATATCATTATTCACTCAACTTAAATATGTTTTTTTCTCAACTTGAATGATTTTTGTCTCAACTTAAATTGATAAATAATTAAAAGTTGAAAAAAAACATTTTTTAATTAAAAAAAAAAAAAAAATTGTTAATTCTCGCTCACTGAGAAATTCACTCCGTTTTTTTTTTGTATCATAGTTTTTTTTTTTTTTTGTAAATTAATTTTTGGTCCCGAGCGCGATTCGAACCTATCTCCTTAAAAACCTATCTAAACCTATATTCCAAACGCCAGTGTGTTATCCTCTAAGCCATCGCACGTTAACTTAAAATTTTCATCCTCATTAAGAATGACCTTCTTTCACATATATTATTTATTTAATATATAATAAACTTGACGTCTTATAATACATTAATTTGAATAAAGTTTATTTTAGTTTTTTTTTCGAGACAAATAACAAAAAAAAGTTAAGTGGGGATGTAATTTAATTTATTATAAAATACATACTCTAATTTGAATAAGTTAACAAAGTCAATCAAATATTTTTTTTCTTTACTACATAGATATATAGATTTAACTTATTTATTGAAATTAATTCTATATTTTTTAAGAAAAAAAATAATTTGTCTCAAATTAAAAAAAAAAAATTTTCTCAAAACAAGACATTTTTTCTCAAATTAATTATTTTTTTTTTCAACTTAAGACAAAAAAGTTCCAAGAAAAAATTTGCTAATATAAAGAAAATTTTTTTTCAATAACAGCAATTTTTTTTCTCAGTGTATATTAAAATTATGTATGAAAAAGCATTTTATTTCAATACATTTTTTTTAATAAGAAGTAACTACTCAGCCTATTTCTCAAGGCGCAGAAATCTTATGGTATTAAAAATCAATGGGATCATATTTCAAACATTCTCTCATATTTTTTTAAATTTAAACTTTCGTTAGATAAATTTTTTATCATAATTCGACATGGTAAATACGTAAAATATTTAATATTCTTGCTCGGAATGGAGTAAGTTGATGCTTAGTAAAATTTTTTTTACAACAATATATTATAAATAAATTAATTAATGAATACATATTATGTATATAAATTTTATATTAATTTATGTTGATAAATAAACTTTTAATAATAAATACATGTTTATTTATATATTTTATAAATTATTTATTATTAATTTAACATAAAATAATAATAATTATATTTTTATTATAATATTAAAGTTTTTTTAATACTTAGTATTAATTTATGTTTTTATCAAAAAAAAATTAAATAAACATGAAAATTTTATAAAAATTGTTTATAATTATTATTAAATTAATAAAATATACACGTATTAATAATTTATAAAGTTTTTTTTATATTTTTAAAGATTTTTTATGATTTAGTACAAAATGTTCTTTTTGTACTTAATCAATAAAAATTGTCAAAAATGTATAAAATATATTATAAATAATTAATTAATACATTAAATAATAATATTATATTATTTATTAACAATTATTTATAATATTTTATATTTATTTAATTTTTTTCAATAAAAAACATTAATTAGTACTAAGTAATTAAAAAATTTTAATATTCAATAAATTGTTAATTTTTGTCATTTATTGTTAATAAAATAATTAAAAATTTATAAATTTATAATTAATTGTTAATAAAATTAATGAATAATATTGTTTTTATATTTTTTTGTTTAAGTATTTAGTAGTGTGATAGATTCATGTATGTTTCAACAACAAAAAGGGGCCTATTTAACATAGGATTTAAATGAAACGCAGTAGACCATTAATTTTTTGATTTCGGTTTTTATATGGAGGTATGCATAGAGCACTGCCATATGGACAATATATATATTTTATGGTAACTTTTCACATAATATATATAAATATATATGAATATACATTTTGTAACTTATTTTTAAGTGACTATATATATTTTTTTATGTTTCTTATATTTTATATATATTTATATGTTTTATATGGACAATATACATATTTATTGTAACTTTTCATATAATATATATAAATATACATAAATATATATATTGTAACTTATTTTTAAATTATATATCATATAAATATAAAATACAACATTATCACGGGTCGTTTAAATGGCTCTTTATGTGATAAACATCATAGATGGAATATAAAAAAAAAAAAGTTACCGAGCATTTACTCACTTTTACTATACATATATATATATATATGTAAAAGATGATTTGAAAAAAAAAAAAAAATTTGTGTTGGGCTGTCATATGCCCAAATATGTATATATATAAATATTTTAATATATAAATATATAATTATAATTATGATAGTTTATTTTATATTTATTAGTTTTGATCATAAAGATAATGGCTATTAATAATTTTTACCATATTTATTTTATATGTACATAAAAATATGACAATCAAATTTTTTTGCTTGAAAAAAGTATATGTATTTATATATTTATTTTATACGTATGTATATAAAAAAGTATAAACTTTTTTCCTTAGTACAAAAAGTCGAAAAAGAGCAAAGAAAAAGAATAACAGTATAAGTTTTATTAGCACAAAATTAATTTTCGACTTAGTACAAAAAGTTTTTTTAGCAACAAAAAAACTGTTTACTTAGTACAAACAGTTTTTTTTTTTGGTAACTAAATTTATACGTATTGCTTTATTACTTAGTACGAAAAGTTTTTTTTTTTTTTTTTTTATAGTTTTTTATACGAATTAGATAAATATCTATTACTTTTATATTTAGTACGAAAAAAATTTTTTATGGTAACTAAATTTATACGTATTGCTTTAATACTTAGTACAAAAAGTTTTTTTTTTTTTTTTTTATAGTTTTTTATACGAATTAGATAAATATCTATTACTTTTATATTTAGTACGAAAAAAATTTTTTATGGTAACTAAATTTATACGTATTGCTTTAATACTTAGTACAAAAAGTTTTTTTTTATAATTTATGGTAACTAGATTTATACGTATTGCTTTTATACTTAGTACAAAAAGTTTTTTTTTTTTTTTTATAGTTTTTTATACGAATTAGATAAATATCTATTACTTTTATATTTAGTACGAGAAAAATTTTTTATGGTAACTAAATTTATACGTATTGCTTTAATACTTAGTACAAAGTTTTTTTTTATAATTTATAGTAACTAGATTTATACGTATTGCTTTTATACTTAGTACAAAAAGTTTTTATTTTTATTATGCTAACTACACTTATACGTATTGCTTTTATATTTAGTACAAAAAAAATTTTTTTTAACTCATATACTTAGTACAAAAAAATTTTTTTTATAGTAACTAGATTCATACGTATTGCTTTCAAATAACGTACAAAATATAAAAAACTTCAGTTTTTTTTTTTATATCATATATATATATATTTTCTTGTACTTGAAAAAAAATAGAAAAAAAAAAAATTATATATATAAATATAATATATATAAAGTTTATTTTATATAAAGTTTAACAACATAAATTAATATATTATTTATATATAAATATATATTTTAATTTATATTGATAAATCTTTATAAAAAATAAACTTTATTATATATTATATTTATATATTTATTTTTAATCTTTTCCTATTATAATATATTATATTTACACACATAAATCAGATATTGAATTGCAAAAAAAAAAAAAAATAAAAAAAATGTAGAAAATATGTATATATATTATATATATATATTAGACTGTTTCAAAAAAAAAAAAAACATTTTTTTTTTTCTCTCCCACCCCCTAAAATCTTAGTATTCACCAAGGCAAACAATCTACTATTTTCCATTTTTTTTTTTTTTTTTTTTTATTGTCGCTCATCGACTTTTAATATTTTCCATTTAAAATACATGTAAGCAGAGTGTTTATTTTATACTTTTGTTCATTACTTCATCAATTTTCAAGTTAGAGACTTGAAAATACGACCGTTCGATAGCTTGAGAAAAAGCTTCAAAACCCATATTGAAAAAAAAATTTTCAATTAACTGTTTCGCGGCTAGAAAACTTTGTAGACGTTTATTTCTAAAAAAACGATAATTTATTTATTCAAAGACCTCTGGGAATTCATTAAAAAATAAAAATTCGACATATAAGATAAAGTATCTAAAGCTTTCTAATGAACTTTTCTAAATAATCATCTCGAATTCAAATATATTGATTATTTTGAGAGTTAAGATTTTCTGAAACACTTAGATGAAAACAGCATTTATTCGTTTATAAAAAAATTGCACAAATAACACTGTTTTTTTTTAAATGTTTCAGAAAATCATAACTCTCAAAATAATCAATATATTCGAATTCAAGATAATTATTTAGAAAGCTTTATTAAAAAGCTTTAGACACTATATCTTATATGCTGAATTTTTATTTTTTAATGAATGCCCAAAGGTCTTCGAATAAATAAATTATCGTTTTTTTAGAAATAAATGTTTACAAAGTTTTCTAGCCGCGGAACAGTTAATTGAAAATTTTTTTTTCAATATGTGTTTCAAAGCTTTTTTTTCAAGCTTTCGAACGGTCGAATTTTTCAAGTCTCTAGCTTGAAAATTGATAAAGTTATGAACAGAAGTATCAAATGAACACTCTGCTTACATGTATTTTAAATGGAAAATATTCAAAGTCGATGAGCGACATTAAAAAAAAAAAAAAAAAATTGAAAATAGTAGATTGTTTGTCTTGTTGAATACTAAGATTTTAGGGGCGGGAGAGAAAAAAAAAATTTTTTTTTTTTATTTGAAACGGTCTAATATATATATATATAAAAAAAAAAAAAAAAATTATAATAATATTATATACACTAGGGTGTTTTTTTTTTTTTCGATATTTTTTTTTCTCTTCACCCATCTTCATACAAGTTTATACAGCTCTAAATCATGCCAGAAAAAATTTGAACTCAATTGAAAAATATTTAGAGGTGGTTCAAGGGTCTTTTTTTTTTCCATTTGATTAACATGGGTTTAATACACTTCATCTGGGCATGATTTAGAGTTGTATGAACTTGTAAAAAGATGGGTGAAGAGGAAAAAAAATATCGAAAAAAAAAAACACCCTAATATACACACATAAATCACTCTCAGTTGTTCCAATTCTTCTACCGATCTTGTACACCATTTCCCTCTACTCGATATAACAGCAGCTGTGAACGAGACACGTCTGACGTTGTGTTTCCTTTTGATGATATTTTCTAGCGCTTTGTATTTATTGATCTTATCTTGATGAGCTTTCCCAAGTTCCGTCTGTTCGCTAGGGACGCAAGCGTCGATAACTATGGCTACTTCTCCTTCAACTGCAAGCAGATCAGGTTTCCGTCAGCCTTCAGACGTTTTGAACTTAGGCTCTTCCTCAACATAAGACCATTTCTTTCCAAGACATCTTGCTAGATAATTCACAACTGCGTTATGGCGTTTTATTCGAGCACCATGAGTTCTGTGGCATTGTTGAACAACGTGATTCAGTGTCTCAGATGCAGGACACCCGGCTCCACATCTTCGATCTATGGTTCTTCCTTGCGTTGTTCTTGCCTTGACTGGTAGCGCATTGATCCTATATTTAATCATATTGATAAAATCTTTACCTGAGACTAACTTTGTTCCTTCAGCGACCCATCTATGTTGTTGGGGCACGAGATTTGATCCTTTCAATGGAGCACCATCAACTGATGAGTGGAGTAATTTCCTCCATCGTTGACTAATTGCCTCCATTGAAGCTATTTGGACTCCTTGATCTTTAAGTCTACAAAAAGGAGCGTCAAGTATTCGAAATCCCCACTAATTATGTGATTATAGTAATTTTATTCTATATTGATGTTTATTAATTTTTTAGATACAAAAAGATATAATGCCAAAATGAGTCAAGAAGGAAATATTTAACGCATATAATTAAGTCTTAATCTTTGACAAAATTTTATACTTGACCCCACCCGGTTCTTCCCAAATAAAATTTAAAGCCTACACACGTCTCGACAACAGAGTTTATGGTATTTTCCAATTATCCATTATTATATATATATATATAATATATATACCCTTCACATTTTATCTAGGCTTAGGACTGGCAGCGTACAATCTTGTTAACTTGTCGGCATGTGTACATATATATTATATATATATATATATATATCTATACATATATATACTTCTTTCGTCAATCAACAATTCAATAATGAATGCGTATGACACAATATGACACGAGCGCCGAATATATATTTTAAATCTAGTTGAATTCAATTACAATGCTAATAAGCTAAGGGTTTAAACTCACGATAAGCCTAGTTTCGCTTGTAAAGCGCACTAGCATGTGTAACAAGTTAGGGCCTAAACTCACGACAAGCTAACGTTTGCTTGTAAAGCGCGCTGAGCACGCGCAACAAGTTGGGTTGTGTCGAACTTCTGAACATGGCCGTCTTAATTCCCATAAAACTAGTAATATGTAGCCATCGTGGTTTTTCTAGTAATTTTACGTGTTGCGCATGCTTAGATCACTCAGAATTACGTCAGCCATGTTTACAAGCAAAAGTTAGCTTGTCGTGCGTTTGAGCTCTAAGACATTAATTTAATATAATTCAAATACTTTTCATAGATTTTCAAAAAAATCACACTTGTCACGCTCTATTCTTGTCTCTTGTATATGAAACTACTATAATAAAGTAGCGAGGTTGTGACTGCGCATACATTTATGTTGAAAGTGAACGACTACTAAATCTCAGTAGATCTGCATTGGTGTGCAAGTCTTTAAATTTTATTTAAGACGAACCGGGCGGGGTCAAGTATAAAATTTTGTCAAAGATTAAGACTTAATTATATGCGTTAAATATTTCCTTCTTGACTCAATTTGGTATTATATCTTTTTGTATCTAAAAAATTAATAAACATCAATATAAAATAAAATTCCTATAATCACATAATTAGTGGGGATTCCGAATACTTGACGCTCCTTTTTGCAAAAAAAACTGTGTTTCTTTTTTTGTTTAGATATCACATCTTTTTGTAAAGTCCTTCAATCATTCGATAGAAAAAACCATAATATTAAAAAGTATATGAAATTACTTGGTACCATTCGTATTAATATTTGTTCGTTTTAAAAAAAAATATGTAAGCATTTTTTGCATTACTTCACCAGTTATTGCTAGCAACGAACAAATTATTAATTTTTATCCAGCTAGTATTCTCGCGGAAATAACTGACAAAATAACTAACTTTATACGTAGAATCCAATCAGCGCCAAATTGGCAAATTTGAGAAGCTCGAGGTACAGGACATATTTTGTCCCATTTCCAATGTACGGAGTTGACTCTGATTTTTTCTAGTCTTCTTGGTAGAACCACAAATGTGAATTTTAGAAGTGGGTATTCCTTTGATTAAGCAATTATCATTTTTACTTCACCATATAAATTTATTGATGTAGAGTAGACTTAAAACAATGATATCATTAATTTTAAGGACTTCAATCTTTCTTAGAATTTTCGTTGATCTAAAACAATCGACACATGTACCAACCCCTTCGTGCCACAATAATAGTGATTGATCAATAAGTTCTTGTAAAGTGAATGTGTTATTTTTATTTGGTATTAAAAGATTTATCATAAATTCGTTCGACAAGGAAACATTTGCATACGAACACGATTCACATTTTTCTAAATGCTTTTGTTGGTAGCTACAATTGTACATTGCTTATGAAAAATGAATAACACCATAGAGCTGTGAAGTCGTAGAGACCAAACGGAGACTCGACTCGTCAGTGAGCGAGAAAACTTACCGGTGAGGGCACTCATTCATGAAGCATAAAGCATTGCAGCAAAAACTTGCGTGTGAACACACCGCTCTAAAATTTAATACACTTGACAACAATGAAAAAATATATAAAATATCGATAATTGATAAAACAATAATAAAATAATATTAATAAGCCAAAAATAACAAAATATAAAATACACTTTATTTAACATGGAGTTACTTCAAAAACAGTTTTTTTTCGAAAATTAAAGGTTTTCTACAATCAAATAACCAATACTCGACATCAATTTTAGGGTGCGAACTCACGACAAGCTAAAATTTCCGCTTGTAAACATAGCGGCTATAAAAATCACTAAAAAGTAACTAAATTTACTAAATTTATCGCGAATCCGTGATTTTAGAACAAGCTTAGTGGTGTCAAGCTTGTTCTGCAGTCACGGAGAGACACCACGAATTTGCAGTTATGGATTATTTACTGTTTACTGAAGTAAATAGTAGTTAATTCAGTGATATTTTAGTGAATTTAGTTACTTTTTGGTTATTTTCATAGCCGCCATGCTTATAAGCGGAAATTTTAGCTTGTCGTGAGTTCACACCCTTACTTTGATTTTTATTGTCAGGATCTTAACATCCATCATAAATGGACATACAGTGGTTTTGAATTTTTCAAAGTTGCAGTTGCAGATGTATTGTCTTTTGGTGTTGGAATTATCAAAACTCTGCTCTTCGTATCTTTTATTATAAAGGTGCAGCCTTTTTAGTTTCAACTCTACCCTTCCAATCCATGATATCTATATAAATAATATATTTTACAATGAATAAATATAATTTATGTTAGAAAATATCACACTAATTATTATCAATAAAATGAATAGATGAACAAATAACATTGTAATCACTATCATCATTAAGAAAAGCGAATTCTTCCATCTTCACTGGATAATGATGCTTGTTTCAAATGTGTTTTCTCAGTTTTAAATAAGTATACTTATATATTCACAGATTCATCACAACCTACGAATGGACAATTTATAGTTTGATAATCTGAGACTTGATGAAAATGTGAATAGTGATAATACAAGTTTGTTTTATTTGCATATTTTTCATCACAGTATTACACAAGTTTCGTTTTCAGTTATTGTCTTAACCAGCTCAATTTTATGAATTCAACTTGTATAAGCATAAAGACTTCTTTTTCCACTAAAAATTTTATTGCACTGGTTACATTTAATTTCATTCTTTTCTTCTATTGTTTTTAATTTGTAAATGTAAATGAATTGTCACCGAAATATCACACAATACAAAATTATAAAATTTACTCAATTACTATATGCATCAATCTATATTGATATTATTTATTTATTGCATTATTATAATATTAATTACCTTGAAAATTAATATCCGAATTTAAACTCAATAAATATGTAATTATGAATATTTTTTATATAATAACATAATAATATATATATATATTCCCAAAAGCACAATAAAAACGAAAAGATATATGAACAAAAGGTTACGTACATCAGCAAACATGTGTATGTTGTATATATTAGCATAATTAGCACGACAGGATTTGCAGGTATGTGAAGTTAGCACATACATTATAGCACAATCAAACCGGACTATATCAGGAGTCACGTGCGAATTATATGCGTTTTTTGTGCTGAATCCGCTATTTTTGTGCGTTTTTTTTGTTTTTCATAATCTGGTTTGATTGTGCTATAATGTATGTGCTAACTTTACAGACCTGAGATTCGCGCCTATATCCCAACAACATATGGCGCGCGCACCATCGATGCGATATTGAATACTATACTGACATATATAAAGGTTTTTTCACACCATCTAAATATGTTAGCGTTCTTGCTCTATAGACCGATGCTTCTGGCAGCTGATTTAGAAATTCAAAAATAAATCCTGTCGTAAATAATTTCGTAAATACAAATATTTCATATTTCTATTTACATATCCTGTAAAAAAAAAACTCATTAAACTTGACGGAAAGAAAAATAAACAATAACAACATGAGACTTGAGAACATAGCTTAAAGTATCATTATTTAATTCGCGCCATCGATGCGATATTGAATACTATACTGACATATATAAAGGTTTTTTCACACCATCCAAATTTGCTAGGTTTCTTGCTCTATAGACCGATGCTCCTGGCAGCTGATTTAGAAATTCGAAAATAAATCCTTTCGTGAATAAAAATATTTTATATTTTTGTTTACATATGATGTAAAAAAAAAAACTCATTAGACTTGATGGAAAGAAAAATAAACAATAACATGTGACTTGGGAACATAGCTTAAAGTATCATTATTTAATTCGCGCCATCGATGCGATATTGGATACTGAAGTAAATATAAAGGTTTCCCACACCATCTACTATTACCTTGCACAATTTTATTTTTATAATGCTGTCACTTGCTCTGGACTTGGAAACCATATTGCTTTGGTTTTATAATGTTTGTCAGAGTGCAGTAAGGTTTTAAATAATCTTCAAGAAAAACGCAATTTCTGAAAATGATTTTGAAGTTTAAAAGAAAAGTATACATCTTAAAAATCTGTTTTTATTTTTTATGAAAACGTTTTAATGGGTGCATTCCTTTAATAAAAATTTTTTTTTCGTTTCGCAATTTCGCCCGGTAATAGCGACTAAAAACTAGAAACAGAAACAACGACAAAAGTGATAAATTTCTCAATGCAATATTCCAGGCTTTACAGTTTACGATAATGTGACAATAACAAACAATCACAACAAGTCAATTTTCTATTTATTTCAGTTTGATATGAACATTAAACAGTTATCTATCTAATAATTGGAAGCCAAAAAAAATAATGTCATGTGCCAGTACTGCCACTACAAGAAACAGCTTTTTCCTATAAAATTTTGGCCGGTATTACAGGGCGGAATTGCAAAACGAAAAAAAATTTTTTATTAAAGGAATGCACCCAATTAATTTATAAGATGATCAGAAGACAAAATATTTTTCACATCAATCAAATAATATATTCCAAAAGGCACAAGAAACAAAGGCACGATAAAGACAAAAGGATGTATAAACAAAAGGTTACGTTTATCAGCAAACATGTGTATGTTGTATATTAGTACATTAGCACACCGGATGAGCAGGATTCGCGCCCATATCCCAACGGCATATAGCGCACGCACCATCGCTGCGATATTGAATACTGTACTGTACTGATATAAATGAAGGTTCTCTCACACCATTCTACTATTATTGCTCAATTTTATATTATAATGTTGGCGAATTGCTCTAGACTTGGAAGCCATAATGCTTTGATTTTATTTTGGTTTTTAATGTTTGTCAGAGTGCCCTGAGTTTTTAAGGAAATATCAAGAAAAACGCAATTTCTGAAATTGATTTTAAAGTTTTAAAAAAAAGTATACGATTAAAAAATCTGATTTTTTTTTTAATAAAAAGTTTGATATTGATTTAATAAAATGATCAGAAGACATAATATATTTATTTGATCAATCATATTTTAAAATAATTTCCTAAGGAATTGAAGGGTTAGGGTTAGCTTTGTGTCGATAATATATAGGCACGGTAGTTAATCTCGTTTTTCCCACTTTTTTTTTTTTTTCTCATACTTGACGCGAGGCGCTACTGTGCCTCTTGATCAATTGATTCCAGTTAAAGACCGCGTCACACTGGTCATTGATTTTCATCCACTTTTTTTTCGTTTTTTCAAAATGAAGAAAGGTGATTATATTAAAAAACATGTACCACCCGAATTCAAGAACATCGTTCAATTGGCCATTGATGAAGCTGTTTCAAACAAAACTATTGATACACTTATGAATAAACAAAATTTGGCTGGTCAAATATTTATATTAATGCATATTCTTACATGGTTAGCCAAATTCGAATTCGTTTCTACATGAAAAAAAAAAAAAAAATAACATTTTTTTACTTACTGTTTGAATAATTTTTGATATTCGCGCGAATAGTTTCCGAATTATCGATATCTTTTCAAAGTTAATGATAATTTTTTCCATAATTGATAATATAATGGAGCTAAGGAAAAGATGTAGCTAAGGAAAAGATGGTCAAATGTCAAGTAAATAGAGAACACGCAATTGCTGGGGGAGAGTCATTAAGTAAAGCTCGGATGCTAGCAGCTTAAGTTATGTTAGAATACCTAAATAAGAATTAATACCTCAAATTTATCTATCTTTTAAATCATACATTCAAAAACAATACCGAAACATTGAAAACAAATAAACTACACATATCATACAATATTTATATACAATTAGTGATACATACATATCAAAAATCTTTACACGATATTATTTCAACATGACGCAGTTACTAGTTTACGAGTTTTCAAATCTATCAAAGTCGATTTCTTAAAAATAATAAATCGACGCTTGTATTCCACTATCCCACAGGCCTCAGTTAACTAAAAAGCAAAATAAAAGAGTCGATATTTTATCAGATAATATCGATATATCGTGAGATATTCAATATCATTTCCCGAACTTGAAACGTGCTGACTAGTATCGGTCTCGGTCTTGGTCAAGTTATCAAGTTATTAAGGTGAAACAATTACGATTGCTGACATGCTGAACCCGGAGAATTTGGTTCTCGGTGAAATAAAAAATCAAATCATTTTTGTATATTTTTGATCAGTAGATCAAATTTTTTTAAAAATTAATATGGAAACAGTAGAAGGTGGCTCTTCTGGGCGAATTCCGGGAATTTGGTTCCCCCCTTTCCCCCTCGTGTGTGTTGTGCATGGGCCCGCATAGGATGCATGGGGTAAAAATAAAATAGCATAGGAGTGAGTGAGAGGTATGTGTGTGAGAGAGAGGTATGTGTGTGAATGTATATAGTATAGAGAGAGGTATGTGTGTGAGGGGGTGTGTAGTATAGGATGAATGAGATTGTAAGGGCGCGTAGTAAAAATGCATGGGTGACGTCACGGGGCAACGGTGAAGTACATATAGAGCATAGGCCGAGCGTAGTATAGAAATAGAATAAGAATAGAGCATAGGTAAGCGTAGTATAGGCATAGAATAAGGAAATCGTACAGGTAGATAGTTTTTTTAGCATAGAATTTTCAGTTGTTTTTTTTTAGTATAGTTTTTTCGGCTTAGTATTTTTAGTATATAGTTTTCAGTAGAGTTTTTTTCGTATAGTTTTTTTGCTTTAGTTTTGAAATACAGGTGTTTAGTTTTATAGTAGGAAAAAGAATAGAGTTTCAAGAAAACATAAATAAAAGTAGTTTTTTTAATATAGTTTTTCTGTTTAGTTTTTTTTAGTATAGTTTTTCGGTGTTAGTTTTGAAATACATGTGTTTAGTTTTATAGTAGGGAAAAAAAAGAATAGAGTTTTAAGAAAACATAGATAAAAGTAGTTTTTTTTAAATATAGTTTTTAGTATAGTTTTCGGAAAATATAAGAATAAAGGAGGTTTTTTTAATATAGTTTTTAGTTTCGTATTCAAATCGTATAAGGGTAGAATAGAAAAAATCATCCCGCTGTTAATTTAGTTTACGAACGACATAAATTTTTCTGAAGTTTAAAATGTTGCTTTTGTTATTTTATTTTTACGACTTGCATGTTTTTCAGATTTCCCTTTAAAAAAGGTAAGTTTTTATTTTAAGATGTTGTATAAGATTTTTTATGAACTGATTTTTTAAAAAAATTTTTGTAGTTTAAAATGTTTCTTTTGTTATTTTATTTTTACGAGTTGCATGTTTTTCAGATTTCCATGCCGAGGGTTAATTTTTTTTCGATAGACTTTTTCTAAATGTTCCTGCTGTTTATTATCTAATTTTACGAGCGACTTGCGATGGGTATTTTCAGATTTTTGTACGTGGAAAAGAGTCATAAAAACAGTGGGTTTTTTTTTTGTATTTAAGTAAGTTTTACCGACAAATTTCTAAAAATTTTAAGATACACCTGTTAGATTTTCTTTGATTTTCTGATTTTCTATTGGCAACATCTTAGCAAAAATGGACCAATTAAAAACGATAAGTATTTATGGTGGTGAGAAAATGGGCCTGACTAAAATTATTTTGACTATCATCCCTGAAAATTTTCACGACAAGTGTCAGTTGTGTTTTCCGGGTCCACTCAGTCACATCTTAACTAAAATAAAAAATGAAACGCGCACTTGAAACCAACGAAGTTGACTTTAGTTGTAAAAAAAAAAAAGTAGGAGATATCCATGATAAAAAATGGATACATGAAATTTATAAATATCCTTAACTGTTGAGTGAGCTGAAAAATTTAAAGTGTACTGTGATTGCCCGCAGATATTGGGTCTCCGGGTTTTTCAAAGATTTCCCCAAAAAAGATAGGGAACTTCATGATTTTATTCGATATAAATTACTCGGTAACCCAACAGATAAACGCTATATAGAAGAGTATCCGGAATTAGAAGTGCAGTTTAAAAACATTATACAAAGAGTTAATGATAAAAGTGAAAAAAGTTCAACACAGTGTGAAGATCTGTCTGAATAATAATAATAATAATAATAATAATAATAATAAAATATATTTTTTATTACAGAACGCAGTACAGATGACAATACTGAAAAAGAGGATCCAGTATTACATATTCGATGCGGGAAACACGGAAAAAAAATGATAGCCGTAGATGATGATGAAGGTAAATATTTTATAAATTAATAAATAAAATTTTAAAATATAAAAATGATAATAATATTAATCATATATATTTTTTGTATGGTAGATGACGTGGTTATATTGAGCCAATCGTCAACGTCTTCGTCAACATCATTGTCATCGGGGTCGTCATCATCGCCATCGGGACCACCCCCGATTATAAACGGAAATAATGTTGCTGAGGAGTATGATAAAAAAAATAAATATCGGGCTGAAGCAGGGTCTTCAAAGCCCCGTGTCGAGAAACTTAAAAATGATCCTGTAGATATTACAGATTTCTGCGTTGACTGCGAGGGATAGCAATGCCCAAATAAAGCAGCAACGCCATATCGCCAATTTTGTAAAGGCTGTCATGAAAAATGGCAGATGGGTGAACAACCACATATCCCACAATCATCACCAATACCCAATCCAATTTTTGAATAACGACAACTTGTAGATGATAGAATAAAATGTTTACAAAACCAAATCCGTGAGCTCGAAGAATCATTAAACAAAACTAAATGTGATCTCTGCTGTGGAGAACCAATTGTAAATGAATTTGGTCATTGTGAACGCTGTGCCCAATTAATAGATAATAATAATAATAATAATAATAATGAATAAATTGTTTGTATGTCTTTTTAACAGGTATTATTGTATCGAAAAAAAAAATATAATGAAAAAATAAATAAATAAATAAATTGTTTTTATGTCTTTTTTTTTTTACAGGTATTATTGTATCGCAAAAAAAAAAATATAAAAAAAACAATAAATAAATAAATAAAAATTTTGTATACCTTTTTCCTTTTGCCTTCTTTTTACAGATATATTTGTTATTGTTAAAAATTTTTCAGGTTACCCATCATATTTTTTGTTTTCTTTTTACAGCTATCAAATATAATTTTGTTTAGAAAAAAAAAAAAAAATCGTTATTTCTTTTGCTATATTTTTTTCACACTAGAGGGCCAGAAAAATTTTCAATTTTGTCGGGTAAAATATTTTACGAAACAGGTGAATTTAGAAAAAAAAAATCAGTTTTGTGGTGACCACTGCAGTGTGAAGATCTTTTTTCAAGTTGTTGCTAAAAAAAATGGAGCGTGTTTTAGATGATGATGTTGGAGTTGATAACAGTGCAGAGTGTGTTTTTTATTGATAGTCTACTCGATGGTAGTTTAACGAACAATATTATAGATCCACGGTTACAACAAGAGCATTTGGATCAGCATTTACGTGTACCACAAGAATCTGAAGTTTTACAACAACAACCTCTTTTGGATGCTGCTGACGATAATTTTATCGATATGGATATAATAAATCGAATCATGCAATCGCCATTACAACAACATCATTTAGGTAAAATTTTACAAACAGGTGGTGGTAGTGATAATAATTTTCAGCGTATAGATATTGTTGATGAAACACAGACATTTGTGGCAAAATATAATTTCAATAAACATTTAATAAATTTTAAAGTGAAAGAAATACCGGAAAATACTGGGTGCATTCCTTTAATAAAAAATTTTTTTTTTTTTTTGCGATTTCGCCCTGTAATACCGACTAAAAACTAGAAACAGAAACAACGATAAAAGTGATAAAATTCTCTATGTATTTCCCCAGACTTACTTCATGACTGCTCAGTGCTCATATTTATTTATATTCTTATGTGACAAATTGATAACAACAAACAGAGAGAAACAGTAACAAGTTTACACAACATGAATAAAAAAATGAATAATAATAACATTTTAGCAATTAATGCTAAAACATGTATTGTTTTAAAAAACGCTGATGACAGTTTGATGTTGGATCCTGATGGCTTGCTTCAAATATATAATAAACTAAGTAAGTACAGTAACATAACCTAATACATGAATTTATGTTGCTTTTTTTTATTTTATTGTTGCTGATCTGAATTTAATTTTTTTCATTTATTCTTGTAGCTGATGAAGTTGTTGGTGTTGATTTAAATGAATATATAATTGAATTATTCAATCTTACTGAATACATAAGTGACAATCAAAAAATTGATAAACCAAGTGATAAAATTAATACATTCAAAAATGTTGACACTGAAGATGAATTTATTGATGAAGAATACTTGGAGGAAGAATACCAGAATGATGATGATGATGGTTATAATAAATGTGATGAATTACAAAGTGTTGAGAGTTCAACAAATCAACCATCAACTGTAAGTGAACAACTTTTTTAAAAACATGCTAGATGGTCAAATTCTGCTGATCTAGCCTTGATTTCTTTATTCAGTGACAATAAAAGTGATTTTTTTGGTACAAAATTTAGAAAAATGGCTGTTTGGCATAAAATTTCAGCTGAACTGGCTGACAGGGGCCATAAATATACTGCTCATCAGTGTAGTGGTCGTTTCTGTCGATTAGACATGAAGTATCATACTAAAAAAGATAACATGAGAAATAAATCTAGTGGTGCAGCAGCTATCAGTTTCAAGTACTTTAATGAATTCGAAGATATTTTTGGCAAAAAGCCAAACATTGACCCAAAATTTTCAATATCTTCTCGTCGACAAGTACCAAAAACGAGTACAGTAACATCATCAACGTTTACAGCAGTATTAACAACACCTCAAGGACAAAATTATCAAGATCATTCACCAACACCAACACATGAACAAGTATCACAACTAAAAGAACAAAATGTGACAGTTCTATCATCACCAGTGACAAAATTAAGTGCAAAAAAAAGGGTAACTCTCGCAGACATATTTCAAAGAGATGTTAATAAGGAGGCTGGTCGTGAGAAACGTCACCAAGAAAAATTGGAATTAAAAAGACAAGCAGCAACCCAATTGACTAGAATGGCTGATATATTGGAAAAAAGACTTAGTAAATAGTTTTTTTAACTAAACATTTTTTGTTTGTTTTATACAATTATTTTGTTTATCTTTCTTTATTTCATTGAAATATGGCTTGTGGTTGCTTGCAAGAAAAATAGTTTAAAGATAAAAAAATAATTAGTTCAACTAAAAATTGTTGAACAATAAACTTGTTGATAAAGTTGCTGGACAAATATATCTATGTAATTTTCGTCTATTAGTGCATGCTGCACCCAGGCACAAACTGATAATTAATATTTTTATAATATAAAATACAATAATATATTTTTTTTATAATCGGTAAACGTAGCCAATTAAAAAATATTATATGGCTTAATTTTTTATCAACGAAATCTTGTAAATGTCATTTTAAGGATAATAACAATAAAAAATCATAATAATTTATCCTTAGAAAATTGATTTATAATATAACTTCCATAAATTTACAATTGGATAATGATTAGTTTTGGTATACTTTCAAAGAATTATATCTTATTTTAAGTCTTGTTACAGGTAAAGTATTACTAGTTATTTTTCTTGGGTCTAGTAATTCATTGTGTTGTAAATTTAATGTTGATAATTCTTTACAATCACTAATTTCTTCAGGTAAATGTTCAAGATGATTATTTGATGTATCTAATGTTGTTTAATTAATTAATTTTGCAGTACCAGCAAGCAATGATTCAATATTATTTACACGTGAACCAAGCATTCAAAAGTTTGTTAGATATTTTATATTGTCTCTAACAAATCCAACACGATTAAGACATAAAAATAACGCTGTTAATGGTATTGATATAGAAACAACATCTGGTAGTTTCAAGACTGTCTTGTTAGCTTCCGAATAAATTAATTCTGATGTTGGGCCACATGTCTTGCATGAATTAGGTGACAAAGTTCATTTTGTCGCTGCAGTCCTCTTATTTGTGTTGCATTTAGATTTAATTCCACCCGTTCTCTCTCTTGATCATTCTCATTACCAATCATGAAGAGATGTCCTTCATTTTCATATTCAAATAGCTGTACTTCTTGATGATCCAAGCAAATGTTATAAAGAACACAACAAGCCAAAATTGTGGATGAAATCAAATTTTCTCGAGTCATATCCAAAAACTTTAATCGTCGAAAACGTCCAAATAAAAGAGCCCAAGCTCTTTCAATGACGGCACGTTGGCGAGCATGTGCTGTATTGA
The DNA here is from genome assembly GCF_014905175.1 of Aphidius gifuensis. Classification (NCBI taxonomy): domain Eukaryota; kingdom Metazoa; phylum Arthropoda; class Insecta; order Hymenoptera; family Braconidae; genus Aphidius; species Aphidius gifuensis. The sequence goes on along the minus strand of NC_057789.1, from coordinate 19,583,381 downwards.
AACGAGTTTGATGCTCTGTTAAGTTTCCTCGGTTGATAAAGGGTGGAATGCACCAATCAAGAACTGGATAAGCTTTGTCACCAAGAATGTATTCATTGTCATCAAAAAATTCAGCTCTATTCGCCATAACATCATGATAGATAGGTAAATTCCTGAATATCCTAGTGTCACTCACTGATCCAGGCCACCCAGTGTAAATATCAATAAATTTTAAGTTAGAATCACTTATTCCTTGAACTGTGTAGGCAGTAAAAAATTTTCGTGTAACATAAACTTCCCTGTCCACTGATGGTGCTTTTATTTGCACAGATGCTCCATCAATTGCACCAATAACATTTGGAAGTCCAGCAACTGCTTCAAATGCAGCACTAATTTCTCGACGACATGCTCGTGTAGGCCAAGCAATTATGTGATGTGCAATGTTGGTCAACGCATTTGTAACTCGTTGAACACATCGCCATAAAGTTGATTCTCTCAACCCAAATCGATCAGCAACAGATCTAAATAAAATTTAAAGGGTTCTAACATAAACATGATTCACGTACAAATGAATAACAAGTTTCCTGGTGGAAATATTACTCCGGCATTAGTCCGTTTTTGGCCCATTGGCGGAGAAATTACTCCAGCATCAATTTCATGCCGGAGTAATTTCTCCGGCATTGATCTTATGCTGGAGCGATTTTTACGTCATTGATGTCATGCCGGAGAAAGCCTGAGTAATGGCAGAAAAATATTTCTACCAAGAATAGCCTAAAATTTAGTAATACCTATAACATTCTGGTGTAGCTAGAAGCCAAATTGTTGCCGGCAACTGTTTACGAACAGGTGTAATTGGCCTACCTAGATCGACTTCTTCATCGGGTGTAGCTATCATTGGCCCAATTCGTTCTTCTATAGCTGCAAAGGCTTCTATAGTCACTCGAAAATGGGCTTGGAACCGTTCATAAGAATATCGAGGCACATAATACTCAACATAATTTCAAATACGCACTACTGGCTCATTATATCTAGCAATAAGACCCAACCACATCATCATGTCATCATCCTCTTCATCATTTTCACTACTCGTTGAAGAATCACTGCTAAATATTGCTTGGTACGAAGGCTGTATACCATTAACAATAAGTAAAGCGGCTTCTCCAATTTCATCCTAAAGTCAAATAGTTTATAAAATTTTATTAAACAATAATAACAGATAACAGATACATATGCCATATTCAATGAGTATTTTTACCATTATGATTATCAAATACCGTAGAATTATTTATTGATTATATTTATAAACTTTAACAATAAATTTACTCCAAATTTTTTTTGTTTATTTCAGTTTTGTTTATAAACATCAGACAGTCATTTAGGTTATTCCTTTAATAATAGAAGCCAAAAAAAATAATGTCATGTGCCAGTACTGCCACTACAAGAAACAGCTTTTTCCTATAAAATTTTAGTCGGTATTACAGGGGGAAATCGCAAAAAAAAAAAAAAAATTTTATTAAAGGAATGCACCCACTGTAGTTGAAACATGGATTGAAGAAGCATTTGCAGAAGTATACAAGCTGATCAGAAATTATTCAAATAATGCGCGTGATCGAGTTATTCTCAGTTTCAAAACCCCTTCTATGAACTCTGAGGCGCATACTCACTTGACACCTGCCAATAATTTTACATTTGAACGGTTATGGGAGATTGTAAGTAGCATTTGTAAAAGTAATGATCCAGTGCAAGCCAACGATCTATTTACTATTGACTTGGTTGTATTAAAATCAACGACTGGTGGTAGTGTCCCGCACAAAGTGGTACAAATGGCTCGTGGTGCTCTGGAACTGAACCACGATAATCTATATTTATGTTTGCCACGTTCTATTGTAACGTGTTTATCAATAAGAAAAAAAAAAAGAACTATAGTTGCTGGTAAAAAGCTGGGTCTCGAACTTTGTCAAAAAGCTAACATTAGTGTGCCCCCTGGCGGGTGTGGGATCAATGAAATAATTTTATTTCAAAATTATTTAGTTACTGAATCTGCCGCATTAGTTATCTGGAATTTCGATATTAATGATAGTCATACAATTTTTTTTGATGGTAAAAAAACTTTACTCAATCGTGGTGTTTCGCGTGAAAATATGAAAATTTTGAATATTGTGTATTATCCTGATGACAAAAATTTCGCACCTATAAAATATATGCATGTATTTATGGCTACAAATATAAAATTCTGGTGTGATTGGTGTCGTATCGGGTTTACAAAAAATGAATATCATAAACAATGTTGGACAAAATGTGACAAGTGCTTAAATTTCCCGGCATGTAAAATCAATAACAGTAATGATGATGATTTTAAAAAATGTTTGATATGTAATCGAGTATTTTATAGAGAACAGTGTTATGAAAAACATTTACAATCAGACTCGTATTCAAAAAATTTTTCAGTTTGTAATCGAATTAAAAAATGTAATATTTGCCGTAAAGTCTACGTCCGTGACAGTGAACATTTGTGTGGTTATTATTATTGTGCGCCCTGTCAAGACCATAAACAACCAAACCATCTGTGATATGAAGCCACGGCCGATAAAGCAGAGTGCCCGTGAAGAAAAAAAAGTTAACGGATTTTTATTTTTTGATTTTAAAACACGGTCTGAGCTGAGATCATATAAAAATAATAAACAATTAAAAATACATATCGTCAATTATTTTTGTGTGCAAATAGTTTGTGAAATTTGTTCGGAGTCAGACGGTACAGAAAATTGTCATTGTAGTGAGACGCACGAATTTACACATCAGGGTGATGATGCCATGGAAAAATTTGTTGATTTAGTTTTAAAGTCAAAATCAAGATACTCAAAATTAATTTGTATAGCTCATAATGGCGGTGGTTATGATGCTCAAATTGTCTTACGTGAAATAATTAAAAGAGTGCCTATAACAAATATTCAAACAATTGTAAAAGGAACTAGGCTTACATTGATATCTTTCGATAATGTCAAATTTATAGACTCGCTAAATTATTTTTTCATGCCATTAAGTGTGCTACCAAAAGCTTTTGGAATCAAAGAATTGACTAAGGGTTTTTTTCCTTTCTTTTTTAATAAACCAGAAAATCAAAATTATATTGGTCCTTTACCGCCTAAAGAAGACTTTGGTGTGCGCGCGCTGACTATTGAAAAACAACAAGAATTTGATAAATGGTATAATGAACGACTTCAGGGCCCACCATTTGATTTTAAAGGAGAAATGGCGATGTATTGTAAATCTGATGTAGAATTACTTAAGAAGGCGTGTATTACATATAGAAAATTAATGATGCAAGTAGGGAATGTTTGCCCATTCACCGAAGCTTTAACTGCTGCATCGACTAGTTTATCAAGAGGCACGGTAGTGCCTCGCGTCAAGTATGAGAAAAAAAAAAGTGGGAGAAACGAGATTTAACTACCGTGCCTATATATTATCGACACAAAGCTAACCCTAACCCTCCAATTCCTCGGGAAATTATTTTAAAATATGATTGATCAGATAAATATATTATGTCTTCTGATCATTTTATTAAATCCATATCACACTTTTTTATAAAAAAAAAAACAGATTTTTTAGAAGTATACTTTTCTTTTAAACTTCAAAATCATTTTCAGAAATTGCGCTTTTCTTGAAATTCTTATAAAACCTTACCGCACTCTGACAAACATTATAAAACCAAAATCAGATCAAAGCATTATGGCTGCCAAGTCCAGAGCAATTCACAACCTTATAAAATAAAAATTGAGCAATAATAGTAGAATGGTGTGAAAGAACCTTTATTTATATCATATACAGTATTCAATATCGCATCGTTGGTGCTACAGTATTCAATATCGCAGCGATGGTGCGCGCGCCATATGCCGTTGGGATATAGGCGCGAATTCTACTCATCAGGAGTGCTAATGTGTGCTAATATACAACATACACATGCTTACTGATAAACGTAACCTTTTGTTTATACATCCTTTTGTCTTTATCGTGCCCTTGTTTCTTGTGCCTTTTGGAATATATTATTCGATTGATGTGAAAAATATTAGATAATTATATATTTATTTGGTGTAAATTGGATAACAACTGTCAAGGTAATAATATATTATACTATATAGTAAATAATACAATTTCAATATCAAGAGGCACGGTAGTGCCTCGCGTTAAGTATGAGAAAAAAAAAAAAAAAGTGGGAGACACGAGATTAACTACCGTGCCTATATATTATCGGCATAGAGCTAACCTTAACCCTTCAATTTCTCGGGAAATTATTTTAAAATATGATTGATCAGATAAATATATTATGTCTTCTGATTATTTTATTACATATCATACTTTTTTTTAAAAAAAAAAACAGAATTTTTAGATGTATACTTTTTTTTTAAACTTCAAAATCAATTTCAGAAATTGCGTCTTTCTTGATATTATCTTAAAAACTCAGGGCACTCTGACAAACATTAAAAACCAAAATTAAATCAAAGCATTATGGCTTCTAAGTCCAGAGCAATTCGACAACCTTATAAAATAAAATTGAGCAATAATAGTAAAATGGTGTGAGAGAACCTTTATTTATATCAGTACAGTACAGTATTCAATATCGCAGCGATGGTGCCTCCGCCATATGCCGTTGGGATATGGGCGCGAATCCTGCTCATCAGGTGTGCTAATGTACCAATATACAACATACACATGCTTGCTGATAAACGTAACCTTTTGTTTATAGATCCTTTTGTCTTTATCGTGCCTTTTTTTCTTGTGCCTTTCGGATTATATTATTTGATTGATGTGAAAAATATTCTGTCTTCTGGTCATCTTATAAATTAATTGAATCTTTTTAATAAAAATAAAAACAGATTTTTGAAATGTATACCTTTTTTTTAAACTTTAAAATCATTTTTAGAAATTGCGTTTTTCTTACCACAGTATCCAATATCGCATCGATGGCGCGAATTAAATAATAATACTTTAAGCTATGTTCCCAAGTCACATGTTATTGTTTATTTTTTTTTCCATTAAGTTTAATGAGTTTTTTTTTTTACATCATGTGTAAACAAAAAAATAAAATATTTTTATTTACGAAAGGATTTATTTTCGATTATCTAAATCAGCTGCCAGAAGCATCGGTCTATAGAGCAAGAAAGCTAACATATTTAGATGGTGTGAAAAAACCTTTATATATGTCAGTATAGTATTCAATATCGCATCGTTGGCGCGAATCAAATAATGATACTTCAACCTATGTTCCCAAGTCTCACGTTGTTATTGTTTATTTTTCTTTCCGTCAAGTTTAATAAGTTTTTTTTTACAGGATATGTAAATAGAAATATAAAATATTTTTATTTACGAAATTATTTACGAAAGGATTTATTTTTCAATATCAAAATCAGCTGCTAAAAGCATCTGTCTATAGAGCAAAAAAACTAACATATTTAGATGGTGTAAAAAATCCTTTATATATGTCAGTATAGTATTTAATATCGCATCGATGGTGCGTGCGCCATATGTTGTTGGGATATAGGCGCGAATCCCAGGTCTGTAAAGTTAGCACATACATTTATAGCACAATCAAACCAGACTATAAAAAACAAAAAAAAACGCACAAAAATTGCGGATTCCGCACAAAAAACGCATATAATTCGCACGTAACTCCTGATATAGTCCGGTTTGATTGTGCTATAATGTATGTGCTAACTTCACATACTTGCAAATCCTGTCATGCTCATTATGCTAATATATACAACATACACATGTTTCCTGATGAACGTAACCTTTTGTTTATATATCTTTTCGTATTTATTGTGCTTTTGGGAATATATATATATTATTATGTTATTATAGAAAAAATATTCATAATTATATATTTATTTGATTTGAATTTGGATATTAATTGTCAAGGTAATTAATATTATAATAATACAATAAATAAATAATATCAATATAGATTGATGCATATAGTAATTAAGTAAATTTTATAAATTTGTATTGTGTGCAATTGGGTGATATTTTGGTGACAATTCCTTTACATTTACAAATGAAAAACAATAAAAGAAAAGAATGAAATTAAATGTAACCAGTGCAATAAAATTTTTAGTGGAAAAAGAAGTTTTCATGCTTATACAAGTTGAATTCATAAAATTGAGCTGGTTAAGACAATAACTGAAAACGAAACTTGTGTATACTGTGATGAAGAATATGCAAATAAAACAAACTTGTATTATCACTATTCACATTGTCATCAAGTCTCAGAGGATCAAACTATAAATTGTCCATTCGTATGTTGTGATGAATCTGTGAATATATATAAGTATACTTATTTAAAACTAAGAAAACACATTTGAAACAAGCATCATTATCCAGTGAAGATGGAAGAATTCGCTTTTCTTAATGATGATAGTGATTACAATGTTATTTGTTCATTTATTCATTTCATTAATAATAATTAGTGTGATATTTTCTAACACAAACTATATTTATTCATTGTAAAATATATTATTTATACAGATTTCATGGATTGGAAGGGTAGAGTTAAAACTAAAAAAGCTGCACCTTTATAATAAAAGATACGAAAAGCAGAGTTTTGGTAATTCCAACACCAAAAGACAATACATCTGCAACTTCAACTTTAAAAAATTCAAAACCACTGTATGTCCATCTATGATGGATGTTACAGGTGTTAAAGATCCTGACAATAATAATCAAAGTAAGGGTGCGAACTCACGACAAGCTAAAATTTCCGCTTATAAACATGGCAGCTATAAAAATAACCAAAAAGTAATTAAATTCACTAAATTATCACTGAATTAACTACTATTTACTGAATTGACTGCAAATCCGTGGTGTCTCTCCGTGACTGCAGAACAAGCAGCTTGTTCTAAAATCACGGATTCGCGATAAATTTAGTAAATTTAGTTACTTTTTGGTGATTTTTATAGCCGCCATGTTAACAAGCGGAAATTTTAGCTTGTCATGAGTTCGCACCCTAAAATTGATGTCAAGTATTGGTTATTTGATTGTAGAAAACCCTTAATTTTCGAAAAAAAACTGTTTTTGAAATATTTCCATGTTAAATAAAGTGTATTTTATATTTTGTTATTTTTGGCTTATTAATATTTTTCTATTATTGTTTTATCAATTATCGATATTTTATATATTTTTCTATTGTTGTCAAGTGTATTGAATTTTAGAGCTGTGTGTTCACACGCAAGTTTTTGCTGCAATGCTTTATGATTCATGAATGAGTGCCCTCATCGGTAAGTTTTCTCACTGACGAATCGAGTCTCCGCTCGGTCTCTACGACTTCACAGCTCTATGGTGTTATTCATTTTTCATTAGCAATAAACAATTGTAGCTACGAACAAAAGTATTTAGAAAAATGTGAATCGTGTTCATATGCAAATGTTTCTATGTCAAACGAATTTATGATAAATCTTTTAATACCAAATAAAAATAACATATCTATTTTGCAAGAAACTTATTGATAAATCACTAACATTGTGGCACGAAGATGTGGCACCTATCGGTCTTTTACATGTCTATCCTCAAGAAGGTTGTATAGGTGTTGATGTAACACAGTCTGGAGGTATTACGATATTTTTACCTCATGGCGTTTATCAAAATACTGAGGCAATAATTAATGCCTTGAATGGAGATAAAATACTGAATCAACATTTTGAATTCAAATTTAATTCCCAAACACGCTTTACCAGTATAAAAAAAATTTGTGGTGAAACCTGTGCTTCACATTCAATAACACTAACAAAAAAATTGTCAGATATTCTAGGCTTTAATTACATAGAGTGTGGATTATTATTTTCCAAAAAAATTGTTATACGTCTTAGTGAAAAACCAGCCAGTTTGTTGAGAGCATTGCCAAACTTATTGTATGTTTATTGTGATATTTGTTCACCATATATTATAAGTGATAAAAATAAACAAGTTTTAAGAATTGTACCTTTTGATAGTAATGAATATAAGTATAGTGGGAATTATAATGTAAATTTCCAGCCTTATTATTTACCAGTAATTCAACAGACTTTTCAAACAATATCATGTATTATAAAAGATTCTAATGACCGCATAGTCTTATTTGGGGATGACCCTTTGACCATGACGGTTCATTTTCAAAAAATCGATTAATTATGTCAATGTATTTAAAGTATTATGACAATCAAGTCGGTGGTGGTGTAACAACTCATCAACGTCAATACATTACTTATAATCAGCGAGGAAACGGTGTTGGAGGTTTTCTCAAGGGATTGTATAGAACAGTATATCCTATATTACAAAGAGTAGCTAAACCTGTTGGTGAAGAACTGTGGCAGGCTGGAGTTAGTGTATTGGATGATGTACTAACCCATAAATCTGATTTTAAAAAATCATTAGAGACAGAATTAAAAGAATCTGGTCACCGACTCAAACGTAAAGCAGTAGATAATTTAGAAACATTGTGGAATAACCGTGGGGGTGGTAGCAGTAGTCATAAGAAAAAGCGGCGTCGAAAAAATATTCAAAAAGGCTCTGGTATTAATAAAGGGTGTGATGAAGAAAAAACGCAATCAGAAAGGTAGTGGTCGTCCACGCGTCAAGAAGCAAAAACCTCGTTCTAGAGTCCAGAAAGGTGGTGGTAAAAAAAAGAGGAAAAATAGAAGAAAAAGATCAATAAAAAAGAAAAATAAACGTAACGTGTACGATATTTTTTCTTAAATAACCATGTCTTTTTTACATAATAATTCGTGTGAGTGTACAAAGTCAGAGCTTGACTTATTTACAATACCTCCAACACAAACAACGATCGAAGATTCTACATGGGCTTATTACAATCCTATTAGTTCAATGAGTGATGATTCGCAAATCGAATTTCATGTACCTGAAACAAGTGAGGAATATATAGACTTACCACATACACTGTTAAAAATTCGTGCTAAGATTGTGGATAAAAATGGGGCAGTAGCACCGGCAACTGACGCTGTAGGGCCAGTTAATTTAACACTCCACAGTCTCTTTCAAAAAGTTGATGTATTATTCAATCGGTGACATGTTCGAAATCCCAAAGACACCCCTCCCACGGCCTTCCCCTCCATGATTTCCCGTCCGACGATTTCCCCCCTATGTGACTTCCCTCCCACGTGACTTTTTCGTCAATTTTTGTTCGAGATCTATTTTTTTTTTTCTTTTTTCTTTGTGAAAATTGTGTGTTGTGCGGTCAGGTATTATTTCGTCACGCATTGTCTTACATTGTATCTGGCTCTATTTTCTAAATGTGTATGTATATCTATGTGCGTAGTGTGGCTCAATTTTATTGTTTGTCACGCTCAATGAGCATTGGAAATGTATTACTCCGCCGTAACATGGCCAGTGCCTGGCTGGTATAATTAAGTCTTACATAATTGTGTATTATTAATTGATAATTTGTGCTTTGGTAAGTTTTTTTTTTTTATGTTGGTACATTTTATATTAAGTTTATATTGTTTTATAATAATTTTTTTTTTTCATGTTAATTGATTATATTTGATGAATGAAAATGACATTAAAATTCATTTTAAACAAGTATGGCAACAAAGAGCTGTTGGTGGATGGGTTTTTGTATACACGTCAATATAATGGAAAAAAAGAAATTACTTGGCGTTGTAAATCATATGAATCTCATGGTTGTTCTGCTAAAGCTTATACAACAAATGATTCTCGTACAGGTACATACATATTTTTTTAATATATTTATTCTTCCAATCAATTATTTTATTTGATAATGATAAGGATCTCGGTCATGTAACCATTCAATCAAAAATTAGTATCAGCTTTAAATAGCACATATCCTTACAGAGCATACATTGAAACAATTCTTAATTATGGATATGATGCAACAAATAGTCATCTTCAACTAGCGTTATGGTATCCTGACACTCCTGGACGTATGAATACAAATAGTGTTGTTGCTACAGATGCAAAAAATGAAGGCTTAGTTGCCAGATGTGTTCATACAAATGCCGGAAAACAATTTGAGATCATTGGGCATTTACATGTTGATGTATTTAACCAGGAAAAATTTTTATTGAACGGGATTGAAATGAAAATTAATCTCACACGGTCAAAACAAGAATTTTGTTTAATGGATACCTCAAACGACAAGGATTATAAAATACAAATATTAGAAGCGTCATAATCCATTCTACTTCCAACACTTTAATATAAATTTATCTTATATAAAGATATCTCTGTCGGTGGAATTTATCCTGTAGACAAACTTCCTTTTGTCTGGCCAAAGCCTTGTGCAATAATTGCAAATACAGACAATCATAACCAGCCAGGATCTCATTGAGTCGCATTATTTATCGATCATTTTGGCTATGGAATATACTTCGATAGTTTTGGAAGAAGACCTACCGATTCTCGCTTCAGCTATGTCCTTAGAAGAAACACTGTCTGTTACGAGTATAATAATAAAAGGCTTCAAGAGGCTGTTGCTATACCAGAACATTTACGTACACCTCGTGAGCCTGAAATAGATTATCCTGGAAACATACACGGTGTGGATGAAACTGATGTTTGAAATAAAAATTGTAAGAAATAAAAATTTGAGAAAATAAAAATTTAATTTATATTTTAAAAAAAAAAAAAAAGTCTTGAAATTTATTTCCATAGGTTAAGAATAGTATTATATATTTTTATTTTATATTTAAGTTTTGTTTTCAACCAGAAAAGATTTTAAGAAAAGTTCTATACACCATGTCTGAAACTGACCCAACTATGTAACTATAAAAACCTCTCACTCCCACGCATTGCTTTCTCCATAAGACGTTTTTCTATCCGAGTCCTTATGTTATTCCTTACTCCAGACGTCACCCATGCATTTTTACTGCGCGCCCTTACAATCTCATTCATCCTATACCATACAACCCCATGCATCCTATACTATATACATTCACACACATACCTCTCTCTCACACACATACCTCTCACTCGCACCTATGCTATTTTATTTTTACCCCATGCATCCTATGCGGGCCCATGCACAACACACACGAGGGGGGAAAGGGGGAACCGCATTCCACAAAGTCGCCCAGAAGAGCCACCTTCTACTCGCATGCTTAGATCACTTAGAATTACGTCAGTCATGTTTACAAGCAAAAGTTAGCTTGTCGTGCGTTTGAGCTCTAAGACATTAATTTAATATAATTCAAATACTTTTCATAGATTTTCAAAAAAATCACACTTGTCACGCTCTATTCTTGTCTCTTGTATATGAAACTACTATAATAAAGTCGCGAGGTTGTGACTGCGCATACATTTATGTAGAACGACTACTAAATTTCAGTAGATCTGCATTGGTGTGAAAATCTTTAAATTTTATTTGGAAAGAACCGGGCGGGGTCAAGTATAAAATTTTGTCAAATATTAAGACTTAATTATATGCGTTTAATATTTCCTTCTTGACTTATTTTGGTATTATATCTTTTTGTATCTTAAAAATTAATCGAATACTTGACGCTCATTTTTGTAAAAAAAACTGTGTTTCTTTTTTTGTTTAGATATCACATTTTTTTGTAAAGTCCTTTAATCATTCGATATAAAAAACGATAATATTAAAAAGTATATGTTTTTGCTAGCAACGATCAAATTATCAATTTTTATCCAGCTAGTATTCTTGCGGAAATAACTGACGACATAACTGACTTTATACGTAGAACCCAATCAGCGCCAAATTGGCAAAATTGTTTTGAAAAAAAACAAGAAGGGATTCGGGGTTCGAACCACAGCCCGGGCAAACACCTTGACCACTAGACCACAGGGCTTCTTATTTTTTCTAAATTTCATCGAGTCAACTCCGACGTCCTTCTATGCATCAATTCATTTTTTGAAAACAAGTTTGTACAAGACATATTTTGTCCCATTTCCAATGTACGGAGTTGACTCTCCTTCTTTCTAGCCGTCTTGGTAGAACCACAAATGTGAATTTTAGAAGTGGGTATTCCTTTGATTAAGCAATTATCATTTTTACTTGACCATTTAAATTTATTGGTCTAAAACAATGATATCATCAATTTTGAGGACCTCAATCTTTCTTAGAATTTTCGTTGATCTAAAACAATCGACACATGTATTAAACCCCTTTGTGCCACAATGATAGTGATTGATCAATAAGTTCTTGTAAAATGAATGTGTTATTTTTGAATGGTATTTAAAGATTTAAATTTTTTTTTGGAAAATTTAAGGTTTTCTACAATCAAATAACCAATACTCGACATCAATTTTAGGGTGCAAACTCACGACAAGCTAAAATTTCCGCTTAAAAAATGGCAGTTATAAAAATCACCAAAAAAGTAACTAAATTTACTAAATTTAGCGCGAATCCGTGATTTTAGAACAAGCTTGGTGGTGTCAAGCTTTTCTGCAGTCACGGAAAGACACCAAGGGTTTGCAGTTGATTCAGTAGATACTTAGATAGTAGTTAATTCAGTGATAATTTAGTGAATTTAGTTACTTTTTGGTTATTTTTATAGCCGCCATGTTTATAATCGGAAATTTTAGCTTGTCGTGAGTTCGCACCCTTACTTTGATTATTATTGTCAGGATCTTTAACACTTGTAACATCCATCATAGATGGACATACAGTGGTTTTGAATTTTTTTGAAGTTGCAATTGCAGATGTATTGTCTTTTGGTGTTGGAATTACCAAAACTCTGCTCTTTGTATCTTTTATTATAAAGGTGCAACCTTTTTAGTTTTAACTCTACCCTTCCAATCCATGAAATCTGTATAAATAATATATTTTACAATGAATAAATATAATTTATATTAGAAAATATCACACTAATTATTATTAATTAAATGAACAAATGACATAGTAATCACTATCATCATTAAGAAAAGCGAACTCTACCATCTTCACTGGATAATGATGCTTGTTTCAAATGCGTTTTCTCAGTTTTAAATAAGTATACTTATATATTCACAGATTCATCACAACCTACGAATGGACAATTCATAGTTTGATAATCTGAGACTTGATGAAAATGTGAATAGTGATAATACAAGTTTGTTTTATTTGCATATTTTTCATCACAGTATACACAAGTTTCGTTTTCAGTTATTGTCTTAACCAGCTCAATTTTATGAATTCAACTTGTATAAGCATAAAGACTACTTTTTTCACTAAAATTTTTATTGCACTGGTTACATTCAATTTCATTTTTTTCTTCTTTTGTTTTTCATTTGTAAATGAAAATGAATTGTCACCAAAATATCACACAATTGCACACAATACTTAATTACTATATGCATCAATCTATATTGATTTTATTTATTTATTGTATTATTATAATATTAATTACCTCCACAATTAATATCGAAATTTAAACCAAATAAATATATAATTATGAATATTTTTTATATAATACGAGATCACTAGGCGCGCTTCGCGCGCCTGTTTTTCTCATAAAAATAAGAAGATAGTTTTTTAAAAAATGTTATCACAATCATACTTTCTCTTGATGTCATTATTCATTGAGCTATTTTGTAAAAATAGTAATTCACATTTATGTTTCAATTATTTTCGTTGTTATTTAGTAATAATTTAAAAAAAAAAACAACACTCTGTTCACACGAATAAAAGACAATTTTTAAAAAAGATAGAGTTTAAACAAATTCGTACAGCCACTGTTGAAGCAAAACTCATTTCTTTATGACATTTTTGTGGATGTTTAGTTCGAATATTTTTCATTTTACTATTCAGTTTTTCATGGCTGAGTATTTTTGATAACTCAATCATTCAGTTACAAAAAGAGCAAACTATAATTATGTTTTATTATGTCTTTTAAAAAACCCTTCTCATCATTTACCCATAATACTTTATTCATCAAAGTCTCGATCACTTTATTTTCGATTCTTTTATTTCTGTGATGCAATTCCCAATTAATGAATTAAACATTAATTTACTTGATGATACGATCAATATGCTTGAAGACAGTAATAAACTAAATATTTATGTGCAAAATGCAAGAAGCATAAATAACAATAAACAGCAACAACTATTTTCATCATCTTCATATGCTGAGTTTGATTGCATCACACTTACTGAAACATGGTTGAACAGTAACACATCATCTGCTCATTTCTTTGATCCTGGTATTTATCAAGTCTATCGAGCTGATAGAGTTGATCCAAAAAAATCTAGAGGAGGTGGTGTATTATGTGCCATCAAGAAAAATTTTAATTTAAGCCAAATATTTATACCAGATAATCTAAAAAAGATACTCGAGATTGACATTGTTGGTGTATCTATCATCACGAGTAACACATAAGTTAAAATATTTGTTATTTATATACCACCTTCAGTTACAAGTAATAATAGTAAACTGTTTACTCATTTTCTTCAATGCTTGGAGATATTTCTTTTAAACTGTAAAGGAAGTCTAATCATTATCGGTGACTTCAATATACCGCAATATTGTTGTGATTCTAATTTAAATTATAATACTAATATTATGGCAATTAATAACTTTGCCTCGAGTTTACAACTAAGGCAAATTAACACCATATTTAATTGTAAACAACGATTACTTGATCTTGTATTTGTTAATTTTGAGTCAGCTGTTACGCTTACTTGCACTCCTATCATACAAATGGATAATTATCATCCTCCAATATTAATTTCTTGTTCTTTTGCTGGTTCAAAACATATGAATCAATGTATTGTTAGTGATTGTATTTATGATTTTAAGTCTATCAAAATAGACAGGTTCAAAAATCAATTAAGATCTGTTAACTGGAACTCTTCTGATGAGTTCCAATTAGCAACAATATTAACACCAATATCATCTGTGAGAAGCTATATAATACTTTAAATTCAATTATTTCAAATAACTGTAAAACAATCAGCTGTGCTAAAAAGCAATTGTTCCCTGTGTGGTACTCTGGTAAAACTAAACAGTTAATTATACATAAAAACACAATACGAAATAAGTTGAAACAAGATAAATCTGATAAACATATGCTAGAATTTAAGCAAGCTAGAGAGTTGGTCAAAAAAAATATCAATATAGATTATAAATCGTATAACTTAAACTTAGAAAACAACATAAAAAAGGATCCAAAGCGCATATGGGATTATATTAAATCTATTAAAGTTAGTAAAAATATAATTAACAATGTAATTGTTGAGGGAACATCGATATGTAACCATAAAGATATCGCAAATGCATTTGCTATTGAATTTAAAAAAATTTATAACATTAATACTAATGCTAATCTTGAATTAGATTTTGAGGATTTAATTATTAAGTGTAACTCGAATTGGCTAAATAATTATATTATTAAAATTAGTCATGGTGACATATCTAAAGCGTTACTAAAATTACCAAATAAGCGAACAATGGGTATGGATAACATCCCTGTGTCTTTAATAAGATATTGCCCGGATGCGTTAGTTCACCCTCTTTACATTATATTTAATAGAGCAATTATAAGTGGTATATATCCTAAACGTTGGAAATCATCTAGAGTTTGTCCAACATATAAAAATGGTGATAAATTAATTGTTACAAATTATCGTCAAATATCAATATTACCAGCTCTTTCCAAGGTATTTGAATTATGTTTATTTGACATTATTTATTCTTACTTTGCTCCATTCATTTCTAATTGTCAACATGGTTTTATATCAGGTCGTTCAACTACATCCAATCTATTAGTTATGTCAAATCATATTAGTAATTATATATCAAAAAAAATACAAGTTGACACTATATACACTGACATGTCCAAAGCCTTTGATAAGATAGATTGGTTAATACTTTTGAAAAAATTAACAGTGATTGGTTTGCCAACATGTATTATCAGGCTAATAAAATCTTATCTTACAGATAGACATTGTTTTGTGTATGTGGGTGGACAATCATCAAATGCCTACATACCAACTTCAGGTGTTCCTCAGGGCTCCAACCTGGGGCCACTTCTATTTAATATATTTATAAATGATTTACCTAATAATCTGAATTGTCAAGTATTAATGTACGCCGATGATGTTAAATTGTATATGCCAATATCATCCATTGATGATTGTCTGACACTACAAAACAATATCAATATATTTGCTAATTGGTGCAGGGTGAATAAATTATTAGTCAATGAGAAAAAATGTAAAACAATATCGTTTACTCGTGGTAAAAATATAATAACCTACCCGTATACAATTAATCAGCATCAGCTTTACTTGGTTTTATCATGCGTATATCTAAAATTTTTTCCAAGCGTGAGACATTATTATTATTATTCAATGCTTATGTGAGACCTAAAATGGAATATGCAGCTCTTGTGTGGGCAATAAACAGTAAAAGACAAGCTAAAATAATTAATAAAGTTCAGAGAAGATTTATGAAAAATCTGATCTGGTTTTCAACTGGTACATATCCACCTCGTGGAATATGTGATGACTTATTGTATGATTGTGATTTTATTCCCCTTCATATTCGTAGGTGTGTAGCAATCATTTCATGTTTCATAAAAATAATAAGAGGAGCGATTGACTGTGCTCAACTCTTAGATGATATTATTATTATTAATCAAGACAAAAATAGCATGCTTCGTAAATTTTCCCCGTTTTTAATAAAAAGATCTTTATCCAACAAACAGTCTAACATTGCACCAATGTCTATTATGGTAAATCTTGTAAATAAAGTCTGTTGTTCTACTTGCTTATTTAGTAGAATACTTGACACAAAAAATGGTATCTCTAATGGTTTTATAACCCTTCGTTAAAAAATAATTATCTAATAAATGTTAAAGATATTTAGCTACCTCACCTCAGCAGTCCAGCTTTCTCGTTGTCACTGTATTCATAATAATAGATTTTACAAATCAATAAATAACTGTGTAATTAATTCACTAAGTATATTTTATATCTGTTTCTATGTAATCAATTCACTGAAGTTATTTTATAATTGTACATTTGTACAGCATTAGTTAAATATGTATTAGCCAGTGAAATAACTAATTTAATTTTAAATTTAATTTTAATTCTTTATATGTATATTGTTACAAACTGTTCTATCAGTACCCTGTTAATGGAGAAATCTGTTGGGACTGTCAATAAATAAATAAATAAATAAATAAATAAATAAACATTCATTTCAAAATTACTCATGTTCATAATAAAATATTTCTAAATAGAATTTTCCCGAAATCATGATTCCTATATTCAAAAAACACCTCATGAAAAAAACTACAGGAAAAAAAAAATGTAAATTTTATAAATTAATATGGTTGAGCTTGTGTTTTATCTTTTTAAATTGTAAAATTCATATTAAAAAAATATAAAAACACGTCTCCGTTTTTTCATTTTATTAATAGGTAATTTTCATTTGATTTTGTCCTTAGATTCTTCTTTTCCTCCGTAAAATATTAATTATACAATTTTTTTATGATAAATTTTACTTTTCATTTTTGTCCGTGCAGTACTTCTATCCTAAAAAATTTTAAATATAATTTTGACTCTTTTTTATATTTGCTATAACTTGTACACGAAATACGACGTTTCCTGCTTCAAGTCATGTACATAAAACATATATTTCTAAATAGAATCTTTGTGAAACTATGAATCTGAGACTTCAAACTCACCCTCAATAAAAATCTCCAAACAATTTCATGAAATGATTATAACTCTTTATTTTATGCAGTTTTATATTTACCACGACTTGTAGATAAAATAAATTCAAAAAGTGGCTAATATTTCGTTTTTCTTGAGCCATTTGTCAAATCATAAACTAAAGATCTGAAAAATCATGCGCCTATTCTAAAATCTTCTTTTTCAATTATTTTTCATTTATGTTGATTATTAATTTTCAAAAAAATTTCGACATTATATTTTCACGAATAACATATAATTTATAAAACAATGAAATTTCCGCAACCTTTGTCGAAAAAAAATCCATTTCTTTATAACATTTTTGTGCTTACTTCAAACATTTTCCATTTTACTATTCCGTTTTCAGGGGTATGTATATTTTTGATTAATTAATCATTCATTCACACATAGCGAATTATTATGTTCTTAAGTATTTTTAAAAAAAAATCTTCTTTATAAATATGATCCCGAGTGGAAATCTGGTCAGGCTAGCCCGATTTGACTTCAAGTCTTGATTGAGATTTGATCAATGTTCCCTTAACACTGGAAGCCTGATCGAAATTTGATCAATATTTGATCAAGATGCTTGATTAAGGATAACTCGATCAAGATTGGATCAAGGAACCCTTAACTCATCCTTAATGAGGCCAGCCTGATCAAGAATTGATGAAGAAAACCTTAACTTCTCTTTATTAAGGCCAGCCTGATGGAAGAACTTCTTCAAAAGAATTGCCTAGCTTAGATACATGAAAATCTTGTAAGACTAATAAATATTTTCCAATGAAATTTTAGTGAGATCATGACTAATATCAAGACAACTTAATTTATAAGATGATCAGAAGACAGAATATTTTTCACATCAATCAAATAATATATTACAAAAGGCACAAGAAACAAGGGCACGATAAAGACAAAAGGATGTATAAACAAAAGGTTACGTTTATCAGTAAGCATGTGTATGTTGTATATTAGCACACATTAGCACTCCTGATGAGTAGAATTCGCGCCTATATCCCAACGGCATATGGCGCGCGCACCATCGCTGCGATATTGAATACTGTAGCACCAACGATGCGATATTGAATACTGTATATGATATAAATAAAGGTTCTTTCACACCATTCTACTATTATTGCTCAATTTTTATTTTATAAGGTTGTGAATTGCTCTGGACTTGGCAGCCATAATGCTTTGATCTGATTTTGGTTTTATAATGTTTGTCAGAGTGCGGTAAGGTTTTATAAGAATTTCAAGAAAAGCGCAATTTCTGAAAATGATTTTGAAGTTTAAAAGAAAAGTATACTTCTAAAAAATCTGTTTTTTTTTTTATAAAAAAGTGTGATATTGATTTAATAAAATGATCAGAAGACATAATATATTTATCTGATCAATCATATTTTAAAATAATTTCCCGAGGAATTGGAGGGTTAGGGTTAGCTTTGTGTCGATAATATATAGGCACGGTAGTTAAATCTCGTTTCTCCCACTTTTTTTTTTTTTCTCATACTTGACGCGAGGCACTGCCGTGCCTCTTGATCAACATCAGTAAAAGCCAAGAACAAAATCTTATTAAAAAATAAATTTCTCAGCTATATGTCCTCTTTATTCTCTCTCTCGAGACGTTTCATGTCGTACATACGGAGATATGCATGTATGCATGGTTATCGATTATTTTCTTGTGGATGTGTGTGCTGTACAAAAAAAATTCTATCATTATTTATTTCTTTAATATTGTTTTGATTTTTATTCATTTATATTGATTGTAAATTGAATTTTTATTTTAGTCATGTGTTTCGTCTCTAGTTTTATAGTCTTTCTTGGAATATCTTTCTATGTCTAATGCGTTTTAGGTTTTTATTGCTTTACAGTTTTGGTATTTATTTTATCTGTTTATTTCAATCTTCGTTGGCCTCATTTTATTCTTATCTAATTTAAATATTGCTGCATCCTGTTGGATGTAACAGTTACTTACCCGTTGATACGGAATTAATTTGTCTCCGACGCGCGCGTTATTATTATTATTATTATTATTATTATTATTTATTTATTTATTTATTTATTTATTTGTGAACGCCCAGAAGTATATGAAAATACCAATATTGGGCTCAGGTTAAAATTGCATGAGCAATTTAACACAATATACAATAAAAATTTACATTAATAGATAAAAAGTTAAAATTAATACATGATATAGTTGTAGTACATAAATAAAACTCTTTGAGTAATTTACATAATTTAATTTAAGTTTAATTTAATTTAATTTGATCTCGATGATGCCCTAACACAATCAACAATCAACTTCGGTGATATATTTTTAAATGACATGATAATATTAAACAGCGAGGTGTTTCTAGACACATGATTAGTTATGTTCAACATACTATTTAGAGGCGTAATTAGTTTACAATCGTTATTATTTTTTAAATAAAAAGGAGAGACCTTACGAAGTTTAATGGCCAGAGTATTGAATCTGACATCAGAAATAATGTCAGGACAATCAATCTGGCCATATAATAATTTTGTAAAAAAGATAATTAAAAGAGCATCACGACGAATTGATGTTGGTACTGTACCAGCCATATTATTAAGGGCAAGATCATCACAACCTTGGATTGCATTTATGCCTTTAGTTTTAAACAATAAATATTTCAAGAATTTTCTGTGTACTCTATTGATTAAATTATATTGTTTTTTAGTGCGCAAAGGGTATACAACAGAGCAGTATTCTAATCTAGAGTTAACGTACGCATAATATAAACATTTAATAGATTCAGGACCTTTAAAATACCGAGACAATCTAATTACAAGACCTAGTGATGCCATAGCTGATTTTACTAAGTTTTCAACTTGATGATTTAACAGCATTTTGTGATCAAACGTGATACCAAGATCACATACAATAGACTTACGTTCGAGAACATGACCCATAATAGTATATTCATTTTTAACAATATTTTTCGATCTGCCAAACGAGACAGTACAGCATTTAGATACGTTTAATCTAAGATGATTAACATCACACCAAGTAACAAATTTATTAATATTAAATTGAAGAAAATTACAATCATCTTTAGATTTTACTGGAAGATATAGTTTAACATCATCAGCATAAAACAGTGAGTGACATGATAGTCTCTCAGGTAGATCATTTATATATATATTGAATAATAATGGCCCAAGGTTAGAGCCTTGTGGCACCCCGGATGTTGGTGAAAAATGTACTGATAACACCCCATTAATACATACAAAACTCTTACGATGGATAAGGTAAGACCAGATCACTAACAAGATATTACGTGGTAAGTTAATAGACAATAGTTTGAACATGAGAGTGATCCAGTCTAGCTTATCAAAAGCTTTGGTCATGTCGGTGTAAACAACATCTACCTGACCATTTTTATTAATATTATTCGTGACATATTCAGTAAACGTAAGCAAATTAGTACAAGTATTGCGACCAGGTGTGAAACCGTGCTGAAAAGGAGATATAAATGGAGAGTAATATGACATTATTATCTTATATAATATTTTTTCAAAGATTTTAGACAATGTTGGTACAATTGATTATTATTATTATTATTATTATTATTATTATTATTATTATTATTATTATTATTATTATTATTATTATTATTATTATTATTATTATTATTATTATTATTATTATTATTATTATTATTATTATTATTATTATTATTATTATTATTATTATTATTATTATTATTATTATTATTATTATTATTATTATTATTATTATTATTATTATTATTATTATTATTATTATTATTATTATTATTATTATTATTATTATTATTATTATTATTATTATTATTATTATTATTATTATTATTATTATTATTATTATTATTATATTATTTTTATTATTATTATTATATTATTATTATTATTATTATTATTATTTATTATTATTATTATTATTATTATTATTATTATTATTATATTATTATTATTATTATTATTATTATTATTATTATTATTATTATTATTATTATTATTATTATTATTATTATTATTATTATTATTATTATTATTATTATTATTATTATTATTATTATTATTATTATTATTATTATTATTGTGTATTATTATTATTATTATTATTATTATTATTATTATTATTATTATTATTATTATTATTATTATTATTATGTGTATTATTATTATTATATTATTATTATTATTATTATTATTATTATTATTATTATTGTATATTATTATTATTATTATTATTATTATTATTATTATTATTATTATTATTATTATTATTATTATTATTATTATTATTATTATTATTATTATTATTATTATTATTATTATTATTATTATTATTATTATTATTATGTGTATTATTATTATTATTATTATTATTATTATTATTATTATTATTATTATTATTATTATTATTATATTATTATTATTATTATTATTATTATTATTATTATTATTATTATTATTATTATTATTATTATTATTATTATTATTATATTATTATTATTATTATTATTATTATTATTATTATTATTATTATTATTATTATTATTATTATTATTATTTTGTATTATTTGTATTATTTGTATTATTATTATTATTATTATTATTATTATTATATATTATTATTATTATTATTATTATTATTATATTATTATTATTATTATTATTATTATTATTATTATTATTATTATTATTATTATTATTATTATTATTATTGTGTATTATTATTATTATTATTATTATTATTATTATTATTATTATTATTATTATTATTATTATATTATTATTATTATTATTATTATTATTATTATTATTATTATTATTATTATTATTATTATTATTATTATTATTATTATTATTATTATTATTATTATTATTATTATTATTATTATTATTATTATTATTATTATTATTATTATTATTATTATTATTATTATTATTATTATTATTATTATTATTATTATTATTATTATTATTATTATTATTATTATTATTATTATTATTATTATTATTATTATTATTATTATTATTATTATTATTATTATTATTATTATTATTATTATTATTATTATTATTATTATTATTATTATTATTATTATTATTATTATTATTATTATTATTATTATTATTATTATTATTATTATTATTATTATTATTATTATTATTATTATTATTATTATTATATTATTATTATTATTATTATTATTATTATTATTATTATTATTATTATTATTATTATTATTATTATTATTATTATTATTATTATTATTATTATTATTATTATTATTTAAATTTAAATTTAAATTTAAATTATTTTTTATTTAAAAATTAAATAAAAAAAAATAATTTTCAGTTCTCAAGTATGTTGTTTTTTCTCATTAATCACTATCCTAAGGTTTTTTATTTTTTCACATTTTTTATGTTTCCGATTCTTTTTTTAATCATTTTTTCAGTCACATTTATTATTTGTTTAACATTTTTTCAAGTCAAATTTTCCTTAACGGATATATTGGTTCGAATCATTCTTAGTAAGTATGAAAAGGACACTGTGTCGCTAGTAGTCAATGAAAAAATAAAATGGTGGCGCTAGTGTGATGATGTCGCTAGTGGTCATCAAAAAGTCGGGATAAAGCTAAATAAATATCAGTCCATTTAACTCATTTTTTCAACACATTTCATTGTGATCTACTGCCAAGGCGATATAGTCATATAAAAAATATCAGGTGAGACTTAACCTCAATTTAATAACCAATAAGTATTTTTATAATCCTTAGATATTTTATAAAATTTCTCAATAAACTATCTTTAGATTTTCACTAGCTATCAATCTACATGAATATTTTTGCACTAGGTTAATATTTTTTTATAAAAAAAAAAACCTCAAAAAACATTTTTTGTCTTAATAATCCATCTTTATCTTGTCAATTTTTGATTAATATTCGAAAGTTTTAAGTTAATTATTCTCAGATTTTCACTAGCTATAAATCTACATAAATATTTCTTGCACTAGGTTAATATTTTTTATAATTTTTAAGTCAATTACAATTTACAATTTTTGAATATTTTTTGAAATTTTTAAGTCAATTATCCATAGATTTTCGCTTGCAATGGTTCTACATTAATATTTTTCGATTTTTAGGTTAATCAAACAAATATTAAACTAAAAAAATTCGAATAAAATAGATTTAAACGCACAATGCAGACTACGCATCTTACCATAGTGGGCGTGTGAGTCATTATACAAAACATGTTGATGAATTAAATTGCGATGGAATAACTTTCCCGATAACATGGGAAAAAATCAAAGTTTTCGAAAAACAAAATAAGCTAAAAGTTAATATTTATGGTATAGATGATAATGATCATGATGATGACGACGAAAGTGATGATGATGATGATAATTATGATGAGAAAAAAAATAAAAAACATAGAAACGAAAGGGTTGTACCATATTATATAAGCAAAAATGAATCAGATAAGGAAACGATTCATCTTTTAATGGTTGAGAGAGAAGTAGAAGTGGAAGACGATTATGATGATGATGATGATATTGTTGTTGTTAATAATTTCAATTCACGAAAAAATTTGGCACAATATCATTTTGCATGGATTAAAAACTTATCAAGATTAGTGAGCTCACAAATTTCTAAACATAATGGGAAGAAAATAATTTGTGATCGTTGCTTATGTCATTTTCAATCTCAAAACCACGGAATAATCATGAAAAACTTTGCAGTGAAAAATGTAAAAGTGCGATGAGATTACCGACTGCAAAAAATAATATTTTACAATTTAAAAGTTATAAACATCAATTAACGGTACCGTTTATAATTTATGGTGATTTAGAATGTTTATTGAAAAAAGTGCAGAGTGAAGAACTTGAAAAAAATTGAATTTATCAAAAACATGTTCCACGTAGTGCAGCATATTATTTAAAGTGTAGTTATGATGTTTCACTTTCTAAGTTCAATCTTCATAGAGGTAAAAATTCAATTGAAAGGTTCATTACAGAGCTCGAACAAATTGCTCATCAAGTCAATAAAATAATAGATGATATTAAACCAATGTCTCTCACACGAGATAAAGAATTACAATTTTTGAATGCTAAAAAATGTCATATTTGTAATAAAAATTTCACGAAAAATGACGTAAGAGGAAGAGATCATTCGCATTGGACTTCAGAATACCGAGGTGCCGCCCA
>NC_057789.1:19463554-19553554 GCF_014905175.1 Aphidius gifuensis | reverse complement strand
TGAGTTTTTTTTTAGGGAATTTTAATTTCCTATTGTTTTCGCTTTTCTTCTGGACCCCCCCCCCCCAACCATGGTAGACACCCCCCCTAAAAAATTTTCTAAGTCCTTCAATCTCAACCATGGTAGCCACCCCACAAAAAATTTTCTAAGTCCCTTAATCTTAACCAATACGATATATATGGAAAATATAAAGAAAAATATAGAAAACTCTCTGAATATAAAGAAAAAAAAGATAAATATGGGAAAATATCAAAGAAAAATCGGTAAATATAAAGGAAGATATAAAAAAGTGACTGAATATGAAGAAAAAAACGATAAATATGGGAAAATATCAGTAAATATAAAGAAAAATAAAGAAAAGTGACTGAATATGAAGAATAAAACGATAAATATGGGAAAATATCAGTAAATATAAAGAAGGATATAGGAAAGTGACTGAATATAAAGAAAAAAACGATAAATATGGGAAAATATCAGTAAATATAAAGAAGAATATAGGAAAATATCAAAGAAAAATCGGTAAATATAAACAAAAATATAGAAAAGTGACTGAATATAAAAAAAAAAAACGATAAATAAAGGAACATATCAATTATGCCCCCCCCCCCCGAACATTTTCTAAGTCCCTTAATTAATCTAAACAAGATGAATATGGAAAATAAAGAAAAATATAGAAAAATAAAGAATATATAAACGAATAAATGAAAATATAGAAAAAACACTGAATATAAAGAAAAATACGATAATTATAGGAAAATATTAGGAAAATATGAGTAAACAAAAAGAAAAGTATAGCAGAATATCATGGAAAAATCATATTTAACAACAAGATTTTTCAACAAAAAGATTTAAAAAAAAATTATTAACATGATAAATTATTAAATATTCAAGTTAAACAAAATATATACGATCATTGGAGGATTAGTGAGAAAAATTAATGAAAAATACCCATCAATAAATAATAAAGAAATCATGATACCAGTAGAAGCTAATATAAAATTCGATGACGATGAGGAAAATGAAAATATACCAAAAATTAATTTCGAGATTAAAAAAATACAAGAAATTGTACATCTACCAATTAAATCATTTGCAGGCAAAATAATTTTAGCGAAAAAAAAAAAAAAAAAAGAGAACTATTCAATAATAATAATGACATTATTTAGATATCATCGCAATCATAATAGCAATAAATAAAGTGGAATTTATATATGCAATGTCAGTACGGTTATTAAAATAAAGAACAATAACATTAGAAGACGACAGTGATTATGAAGTAAAATAAAATTTAAATGAAAAAAAGTTTGATAAAACAAAGATAATAATTTTACCAAAGGAAATATATTTTAGATTGGACTAACTTTATGGAATGAAGAGGCAGAAAATTTCTAGCGAAAAAAGGGTGATGTGATAGCATCAAAGGAATTGAAAATAAATGAATATAAAAAAATTAAAAAAATAACGACGACTTCAGCAACAACTAAAACGTTAAATCCTTATTCAACCGAGAGAAAAAAGTAAATAAAATAAATACAATCAAACTCGACAATTTTGTAATAAATATTTAACATTGACAGGCTAAAATCATAGTACAACAAAATGAATAAAAACGGAGAGTTTAAAAGGTTAGAAGAAAGCGATTCTGGACATGGAGAGTAGTATAGTTATACGGGTTCTGGACCACGAATTAATTTAATCGGCGTTTGATAACAGCGGGTGGTCTCGCGGATTAAATTCGTGGTCTGAGCGGCTAGTGGTGTCATTCGGTGGTGGGGATTTGTTTTGTCGCCATCTTGGATTTTCTGTCATAGAGGCCATTTTGAATTTGGGATCGTTGCGCCCTCTCGTTGTTATTTTTATTATTAATATTATTTTTTTTTATTTTTGCAAAAAATTTTTCCCAAGCGAGATTTGAACCCGGGTCTCCAGCTTGGGAATCCATTACCTTACCTTCTTGACCAAAGAGTCATTATACTTTTGCTGTGTATGTAATTTGAATTTACGTTGTTGGTATTTGAATTGTTTATAATAATTAAATAATATTATTAACAAATATGTCACCTTCAGTAGCTTCTCATAAATTAATAATAAATGATTAAATTTAATATAAGTATATTCTGAGTATTTTTTAATATTTATCTAAATATTCATCTAAATAGCATGCGCATACGCATGCGTAGAAGGTTAAAATGTATCACTTCTATCATAAATAATCAACAAACCCCTCCCCCACCAACCAAAAAAAATCATACCATTTGCGTAGATCTTTTTAAAATTTTTTTCCCTGAGAAAATTTTCCTGAAAATCTTACATCATGTTCTAGAATATGCGCAGAACATATACAATTGTAATTTTGTGGAAAATTCCCCTCAAAAACATACGATCTGCGCAGTGAACAAAAACTTACGTTTTGAGTTGAAAATCGAGTATTCTTTTCCAAATAATTTTCTTCTCACATTTAATATTTTATTCTTTTACATTTGTCTGTTCTTCTGTAAAGGTTGAAAAATATTAAAACAAAAAAAAACAAAAAATGGCTTCCAAAGTGAATAAAAAAATTTTATCAAGAATTAACAAAAAAAATAAAAAAATAGACAAAGTGTTATTACCACGTAAAATGTTTTTAACAAAAAAAGTAAGTTATATTGTTGAGAGATTATTATATAATTTAACATTGTTGAAATAAATCAAATAATTAATTTTTTTGTTTTTTTTTTTTGCTTCAGATGAATACTGAAATTACTCTTCTGGAGGAACGGATTGCAAAGCATAGAAAAAGAAATGCTCCATTCAAATATCATTCTTTGATAGGTGAATATAAATTAGAAGATGATGTGTTATCCATTCCTCCTGTTTATAGTGTAAGTATTTTATTTTTTTCAATCAAGCAAATAATTTAAAAATTGGCCAATTTTTTCATAAAAAAAAAAAAAAAAACGTCCTAACCTCTTAATTTTTTTGTTTTCAAGGTTGAATATCATTGCAGTAATATCAAGGAAATACTTCGAGAGATGAGAATTATTAGACAAGCTGAAGTTACCCTCAAGGATCTAACCTCACAAATGGAAATGGAGAGCATAAAAAATCCTGACCACAATCCTGAAGATGATGATAATGATTGGGAAAGTGATAATGACTGGCATCTCATGGTTAAGGTAACGAGCATTGTATGATGGAGAAGAAATAATAAAATGTAATAAAAAAAATGATTAAAATAAATAAAATGACTGAATTATAATTTTTTTATGTAGTTGAATTATTAATTAATAAAACCATTTATTATTGAATTTAATTTTTTTAATTATATGACGAAATTCCATTTTTACAATTAAAAAAAAAAAATATATATCACAATCGTTGTATTATTTTATTTTATTTAAAATTATCAACACAAAAATTAATAATACAAAAATTATCAACAAAATTTCAATACTCATTTTTGAGAAGATGTATTTTAAAGACGACTTCCATGCAAAACTCATTATGATCTTCAGGATTATGCAAACTATTCAAAAAAATTAAAAAAAATAAAAAAAACACAAATTCTTCATTTAAAAAATATTTTTTTTTTTATTATTCTTCATTAACATGATTATCAATGAAATCAGCATTACCAGAAGCAGCTATTTGACCAGGAAAATTAACTTCTTCATCAGGAACGAAATCATTGGTGCTGCTTATTGCTGTAGGTCTTATTCCAACTCTATGAATACCAGCACGGTTCCATTTAGCTAAAACTGATAAAAATGAAATCAATTAAAATTTTGAATATATTAAATTGTTTAATAACACTTTTTTTTTATTTAAAATTATACATATTCAGAGATAAAAACTTATATATATATATATATATTGAATTAATGATAAATTAATGGAAACTTTTTTTTTATTTATAAATAAATCAATTTACCTGTCTTTGATATCTTCCAATTGTTATATTGTACGGCCTCTCTCGTACTAGAGCAAGTGCCTGTGCATGACTAATTCTCCTTCTTAATATATCAATTGCATCCATGTTTTTTTCATTCTAAAAAAAATAAAATAATAAAAAATTAAAGAAAACAATAAAGAATATAAACATTTTAAAGAAATGAGTGCAAAGAAGTGATAAAAGAAGCAAAGATTATTTAATCTATATGCAAAGTTATATTAGAGTTTATTTAACAATTTAAAACATAAGCGAAAATGCAAAAATTCAAGATGCATAAGAAAAATATAACCCATGATAAGAAAATTAAGTAACCGCATGCAGTAAAACATGTGCAAATAAATTATAACCTTCAACGGTTCAATTAAGTTACATCATGCAAAAAAAGAATAGAAAAAATATAAACCATACTAATTATTAATAAAATTAAATAAAACACTGAGAAAAAAGATTGAGAAAATAGAATGATAAAACATTTAAATAATTATGATGAACCAAATAGAAGAAATAGTTTGTACTTACTCTTTTTATCAATCCTTCTCTAATTTCTGGTAAATTCCGTTGATATGCGATTTTCATGATTGATTAATTTATTTTTTAAATTTATTTAATTAAATTTTATAATAATTTACAAAAATAACACACAAAAAAACTAACAAAAAAAAAAATGAGGATGATGCAAGCACACTGTTTGTGAACGTAAAAAAAAAACGTGTCTTAAGCTTGATTCGAAAATCTGAAAGACCGAAAAATACTAGATAAGTTTCTATGGAAGTTGCGAATTTTGCTACCAATTTCTGATTGGTTGATTCATTTTGTAGTGTGAACAGACTTAAACTAGCAAGTCTACCCATCCATTATTCTATGTAAGATACATGTAAAATACATGTAATATACATGGTAATGTAATAAACTAACGCTACTGCACTCGTATTCACGGAGCATTACAATTTAGGGCTTTTTTCCTCCACCAGTGGCGCTTGTGAAGCTTCCAGATGTAAAATCTATATAAAAAATTTTGACAAGCGCCATCAGTGGCAAAAAAGAAGCCCTAAATTGTATAAAATTTGCCCTGCGAATACGGGTGTTGTAAAAAAGGCCACAATTTATGTGAGGAATCTGTGTTACCGATGTGTAATGATCTGATTGGTCAAATTTTCCTCTGCTGATCAACAGCTGCGCACTTATAGCCAATGAAAACTCTAGAATAATTTATTTTTCGCAGGATTTTGAATATTTTCTCGGAATATTTTCTCCCCTCGATTATATTTTTTTTTCTAGATGTCAAGTTTTTTTCCAGGCATTTTGCTTCTAGCACTCTACGAATAAACAACAGGTTAGTTGAGTGTAATTTGACATTTCTTTTTTCTTAACCTAACTTTTACAAAGAAATTTTTTTATTTTTTAATGTTTACATTTTTTTATTTCATACAGTTGACAATAAAAGCATAATTTTAACGGAGAAAAAAATGGATAGACGAACGTCACATACGATTCTACGAGAAAAATATAATAAAATCCTACGATCAATTGAAATAAATAACGATCAATCAGAAATTCAGTCAACAATTATTGATATTAGACGGGAAATTTCCAACTTCAATTCTCAGCTTCGGGATTTGCCAAGTGCACATCGAAAATTAACACAAACAACGGTTATCATATTAACAAGAATTTTAATAAAAATTGAAAACTATCAAAGACGTGGTGCAGGTGCAAGATCAAACGCAGTTGTGAGTCAATCACTTCAGTCAAATGAAGCAAAAATTCAGTGGGTTGAACAAGAAAGTGTGTTTAATAACCGTATGTCAACAGCTGCAATTATTAATCTAAATCACAAAGATGTCACTACTTTTCTAGATGATGCAAAAGGTCTTCTTATTCAGAAGGTAAATGCACATTTACATGAAAAAAATTCACTTAAAATTAATACAGTATTAGCTGCTAATTTTGAGATGATAAAAGATGATGTTATTCAAACTGTCACTAAATATTTTAGTGATGGTAGTATAACGATTTTGCAGTCAACAGATCTTGACAGTCAATCTTCTGAAAACTTTGAAATATTGAAAACTGATTTAGAAAATATGGAAGATAAAGGCTCTGGTTGGACATTGAAAGAGATTATTCATTTGGAAGCAAACATGAATATATTCCACTGCAGGAGGAAATTCATCATACATTGATCTTCCACAGTGGATTATAAATACACGCCTGTTGTTAATATTCAAAATTTAGACAATATGTGCTTCTGTTTGGTCTGTATTAGCTGGATTGTACAATGTTAAAGAACATGCCAACAGGGTTAGCAATATACCATCAGCCATATTTAAAAATTTAAATTTGGTTGACTAAATTTCCCCTTATCATGGAAACAAATTCCTCAATTTGAAAAAATGAATAACCTGAAAGTTAATATATACGGAATTGAATCCGATCTTAATATTGATGATGATGAAAATAATGAATCCGATCTTAACCAAAAAAAAAAAGGATTCAAGCGAAGATCAAAAAGGATAGTTCCTTTTTATATTAGTAAAAATGAATCAGATAAAAATACAATTCATTTGTTAATGATTGAACGAGTTGATTCTACTGATGAATCTGATGATGATGATGATGATAATGAATTATTTGAAGATAATATAAATCTAAAATCACAGATTGATTTATCTTTATATCATTTCGCAAGTGGACCAGAAATCTTCAAGATTAGTTTCTCGCAAATTTTGGTACGAAAGGAAAAAATAATTTGATCGTTGTTTATGTTATTTTCTATACAGAAAAAGCACAAATAAATCATTCAGTGCAATGTAACAAGAAAAGCAGCGAAGCAATGTCATTACCATCTCAAAAAAATAAAATTTTAAAGTTTAAAAATTATAAACATCAATTGAATGTACCATTTATAGTATATGCTGACAGTGAAAGTATTCTAGAAAAAATTGATGATACAAATGGATTAAAACAAAACACATAGTTATCAAAAGCATATTCCCAGCAGTATTGTATATTATTTAAAATGTAGCTACGATAATTCACTCTACAAAGTTTGAGCTTAAACGTAGTTCAGATTGTATTGATTGGTTTTGGAAGAGCTAAAATATAGCCTTTACTGTTGATAAAATAATACAAGACATCAAACCATTGTCTTTGACATATGATGAAAAAAACAGAAATTTTGAATGAAACTAAATGTCATATTTGCGAGAAAAAGTTACGTGATTGATGACGTTAGATGTCGTGACCACTGTCATATCAGTGGAGCATACAGAGGTTCTGCGCATGCGTCATGCAATATCAATTATCAGGACTCATGTACAATTCCTGTGGTATTTCATTCTTTGCGCACATATGACGGTCATCATATTATTAAACGTCTCCAGAATAAATTTGTAAAGAATTGATTTATTAGCTTTAAATAAAGAAAGTTACATTTCTTTTACTAAGTGGGTTGACGGAACAAGAATTAAGTTAAGATTCATCGACTCATATCGTTTTTTGGCCAGTTCCATTGATTCATTGTCAAAAAATTTAGATAATGCTAAGAAAGAAATAACAAAAAGTTTTTGTAAAAGTGAAGAAGAATTCAAATTGATAACAAAAAAAGGAGTGTTCCCCTATGACTATGTTGATAGTTGGGAAAAATTTGATGAAACAACACTGCCATCTAAGAATCACTTTTATTCACAACTTAATGAAGAAGATATTTCAGATGAAGCATATGAGCATGCGCATAATGTTTGGCAAACGTTTCATATAAAATCATTGGGGGAGTATTCAGATTTATATTTGCAGACAGATGTCGCTCTGTTAGCAGACATATTCGAGAGTTTCAGAACCGATTGTTTACAAACATATAAACTGGATCCTGCGCACTACTATACGCTCCCAGGGTTGAGTTTCATTACGTATTGCTGATATACACAGATTGAATTAGAATTACTATGATCCAGAAATGATGTTTTATTGAGCAAGGCATACGTGGTGGGTTATCTCAGTGCTCAAATCGTTATGGAAAAGTAAAATAACCGATTTATGGGCAACGAGTATGATCCTGAAAGAAGAAGAGTCATTTTAATGTACTTTGATTTAAACAATATGTATGGAGCTGCAATGATGGAAGAAGTCTTCCTACACATAACTTTAAATGGGAAAAATTTTTGACCCAGCGATCCTCTGATTCAATTTCTGACGACTCAAAAGATTGGTTATATTCTTGAAGTAGATTTGGAATATCCTTCATATTTACATCATCATCATAAAGATTTTCCGTTAGCACCGGTTCATGAGGAAACCACCATAAAACTAGTAAAACAGAAAAATTATTAGCGACTTTGAACTCAAAGAAAAATATGGTATACACTATCGTAATAACAATATATTTCATTGGGAATGAAATTAATAAAATTCATAGAGTTTTGAAATTTGAGCAAAACAATGAAACAAACCATACATTGAATTAAATACAGAGTTAAGAAAACAAGCTCGTACTGCATTTGAAAAGATCTTCGTAAATTATTTATCAATGCAATATATGGAAAAACTTGAAACAGTTACGAAATAGAAAACAAATAAAAAGTAGTATCGAAATATGGCGGCAGAGGGAGCTAGATCATTAATTTCCAAACCAAATTTCCATAGTGCATTAATTAATTGAAGATTTCGTTATATAGTGAGATGTTTCTAATGGATAATGTTTGGTAAACCAATATGTATTGGAACTTTCCAATATTGGAAATTTCTAAAACTTTATGTATGATTTTCATTATAATTTTACATAAAAAAAGGAATATGGTGATAAGGTCAAATATTTTATATGGTGACACTGATTCAGCAATATATCATATTTTTAGTAATAATCATATATGAATTAATTCGTAAGGCACAGCAAAATTTGATACTTCAGATTATCCTGAAAATAATATATATGATTCCGCTCAAAAATAAAAAGTTATTGGCATCATGAAAGATGAAAACAATGGAAAAATAATGAAAAGAATTTATTATTGGTCTACAGAGTAAACTATATACATATATAGTAGATAAGAAAATAACTCTTCAACAGATGGCGTTCATAAACGAGCTAAAGGTGTCAAAAAGATCAACCCTTCGACAAATTACGTTTTGAAGATTATAAAAATTGTCTTGAAGATCATGTTATTCTTTCAAAAAACAAAAACTCTGATTAGATCAAAAACATGACATTTATACCATAAATACAGAAAAATTGCATTAAGTTGGAACGATGACAAAGCGTCGTTTAAAGAAGCAGGAGAAACAGACACATTACCATGGGGTTATATAAGTATAATCAACAAATGTGTCTTAGTAGTAAGTATTTTCAAAATAAAATTTGTATAAAACGATTAAAAACTGGTTTCTTTGTAAATAAATGAAATTTTTCACTAAATCTTATTACTTTCAGACTTTATATTTTTTATCCTGTCAAATAATATGTATAATATGTCTAATACGTTTATTTTCAGCAGTCCAAACTTAGAGACTTTTTTTTTTTGCCGCTGATGGCGCTTGTAAAATTTTTTTATATAGATTTCACATACAAAAGCTTCACAAGCGCCGCTAGTGGAAGAAAAAAGCCCTAAATTGTAATGCTCTGAGTAGAAGGTGGCTCTTCTGGGCGAATTCCGGGAATTTGGTTCCCCCTCCTTTCCCCCTCGTGTGTGTTGTGCATTAAAAATAAAATAGCATAGGAGTGAGTGAGAGGTATGTGTGTGAGAGAGAGGTATGTGTGTGAATGTATATAGGCATAGGTTGTATATAGAATGAATAAGCGTAGTAAAAATGCATGGGTGACGTCACGGGGCAACGGTGAAGTACATAAGGACTCGGATAGAAAAACGTCTTATGGAAAAAGCAATGCGTGGGAGTGAGAGGTTTTTATAGTTACATAGTTGGGTCAGTTTCAGACATGGTGTATAGAACTTTTCTTAAAATCTTTTTTGGTTGAAAACAAAACTTAAATATAAAATAGAATATATAATGCTATTCTTAACCTATGGAAATAAATTTCAAGACTTTTTTTTTTTTTTTAAATATAAATTAAATTTTTATTTTCTCAAATTTTTATTTTTTACAATTTTTATTTCAAACATCAGTTTCATCCACACTGTGTATGTTTCCAGGATAATCTATTTCAGGCTCACGAGGTGTACGTAAATGTTCTGGTATAGCAGCAGCCTCCTCATAATTTCTTTGTTTAACAAATTCATATCTATTGTTCATCCACTTTTTTATTTGTCGCGCAACTTGGAGGGCGCATCCTGTTTCTTGCTGTAACCCATGGTGAATACAGGTTGTTGACGGTGGTAATTGTTTGATAAATTCAGGCCAAAATTTCTCTTTATCAACATCTCTGATTGCCGTGCATAGTACTCTCTCGAGATATTCACAGGATTCATTGCCAGAACTCAAAATAATTCTGCTTTTTGAGGCAAGGGTCCTTAAAACTTTGATGACTTGTGCTTCCTCAGACTCACCATCGAACCAATTTATTTTTAGTCTACGGGTACGCTTCAGGTTTTCATAACGACCATACGCTGAGAGTGTTGTAAAGTCGCAAGGTGGCGTTAATAGCCAATGACCAGCTATTTTTTCATTTATACCAATCACAGAAATTTCTTTTGGTGAAAAAGTAAAATCTTTTTCTACAAAACCAAGAACAACAATAGCGATATCCATGACGACCAAATAAAGACTGAAGTAGTTTTTCGAAAACACAGATAAATCCAAAATTCTTATTATTATTATTATAGAGGTGGGGGGAAAAATATATACAAGTCAAATTATTTTCAAATACAAGGAATTAATTATTATTATTATTTTTTTCTTTATTTATTTATTTTTTTAAATACAATCATTTATTATTATTTATTTATTTATTTATTTATTTAAAATACAAGGAATTTATTATTTTTTTTTTTAAATACAAATCATTTATTATTATTATTATTTATTTATTTATTTGGAATACAAGGCAATATTTTTATTTATTTATTTTTTTTCAAATACAATTCATTCATACATTATTTAAAATTATTTTTTTATTTTATTCAGCGTCGTTCTCCATATGGTCTACATAATGGGAAGGTGTTGGTCCACGATACTCCACAGGATTTAAACTGTTCGGTGCAGTTGCCGGATAAATAAAGTCGTATAACTGATCAAAATTCTTGACTAAAATATCATTATACAATAAAGGCAAACATGGGTCCATAAAACCCGGCTCAAGTTTTGTGTCGTCTTCAACGGATTGCTGTATTTCCACAAATAAATGGTTCCTAACAGTCATCTGTAAAAAATGCTGAAGAGTTTCTTTATGAATACGTACACCTCCAAAGTTTTTTCGTAGATATTTTATAATGGCATCTGAGTAAATATCTGCAGGATAATGAGTCAATATTTTTTGACAAGCTGCTACCCATGTTCCGAGAGAGGATAATGTCCTCAAAGTTTTTTTCATAAATAATAAACGGACATTCCCTTGTTCAAAAAGAATACCTCGCTCGCGTTTATGGTCTGTGGCTGGAAAACTTATAGTTAAATCTCCAAGATGTACTGGTTGAGTGTAGTTGAGTTTGAAGTCCGGTCTCGAATCGTCACCATCATAATAATATGAAAATGATCTACACATTTTCGTCAACGGTATCCATTGCGTCTCGTTATCCAAAAAAATACTTCTTTTGGTATCACTGGCTATAATTTGTATTGCAGATTTAAAATACTCGCCACTTGTCCACTCAAGACCAACACACAATGATTTTGTATTAGATTTATTAAGAGCCGTTGTATATGGTAAAACGAGAACCCTGTCGTATTGAGCCATGTTGAATAACTGATGAAATAAACTTTTTTTCGAAAGCTTTTATACTTTTTTAAAAATAAGAGTGGGAGAGCTTACAGATTTTAGTAGATGTCGGTGTTGGTTGGTCTGTCTGAGGATCCAACATCATTTTCAACTTTTATGTCGTTGAATTTTTTAATTTTTTTTCTTATTGTGTAAAAACAATTCAATGTTGGTTTTTTTAAAATATGGTACAAAAGAACAAGTCCTAATAATATTTGACCCAGTAAAATTTTTAGGTGTGTATCGTGAATTTTTTCTTTTTCAGTCACAGTAAATTTCACCGCATTTAATGTTTTCACAATTTCTTTAAGACTCAGAGGACTTGAGTTGACAATCATTTTTTCAATCGCTTTTTTCTTAGTTTCATTTATACCTTCAACTAAATTTAAAAAATCATATCCACCAATATAAAGGTGGAGGACTTTATCATTATTTTGGGATATGCCGGGAACACCGACTAATGTCACAGAGTCGATACGAGCTCTACATCCACTATTGACTGATTATTTCTGTGTAATTTAGTTTGCGGGTTTTCACGTCATCACCACAAATAACTCGTAACTCAGTATTTTCAACCATGCTATATAACCATTTTTTATTATATAATTGAATAAAATTTGGTTGAGGATTTTCATAAAATTGAATATCACAATCTAACATATTATCTTGTTTGTTTGTCATTAATAAATTAATTTCACATGAATTTATATTTCTTGTATCTTGTAAAGAAAAAGAGTGAGTACAAAAAGATGTTAGTACGACTGGGGGAAATTGACATGCCTGGATATTAACGTCGGTACTGTATTCACTTTCATCTTGGGCTATAAGAATCAAAGAACTTTTAGGTTTAATGTATGCCGCAATATGTGATTGGAAAGTATGTTGTTTTATCGGTGATGGATGGATTTCATATATTGAATAAATTTTTGGTGATAGTAGAAGTATCATAATACTCAGTAAAATTCGCCTCTCATGGTAGGCAATAGATATTTTTGCAATTTTCCGCAGACCATCAATACCCGCTTCATTTATTGATAATGGTAGTACAGACTGATTATTATTATTTTGTAAAAAAAGACGCAAAGAATCTTCAATTTTCTTACTAGACATTATTCGAGGGATTAATCCGAGTCTAGTAAAATAGTCGATTTGAATTACGAGTTCTGAATTGTATATTTCATCATAACTCAGCTCTATATATTCTGAAGCCAGGTACGACCGAGGGTTTACCATAGTTTCAAAGTGAACTTTCCATAAAAGTGTATCCTTGCTTTTCCATCAACACTAAATTCTTCCATTTGTGCACGAAAATAATTGATAAGTCCGTCATTGTTTTTTAATCGAGTCTGCACTGTATGTAGCTCTGTTTGTAATAGATGGGTTGTATTATTTAAAACAGAAATTGTTTTTTTATTATCACGTTTTAATTTATTGATTTCTTCGTTAATCATCTTGGCATCGTCTTTATTCAGAATCCCAAATAAAGAGCTTGATATTGCACCCACGATAGGGTAGATCGGTTCATTACGTTTTGTTTTTATAACGTCTTTATGAAATAATGAATTAATTTGTTCTGTATACATTGCGATTTTTTTTCGTTGCTGCTCCAAAAAAGGAAGGCGTCGTGATACAAAGTCACAATTATTTTCTACAATTTTATCTGCGTCATACTTTTGACATATTTTATGTAGACCAGCCAATCCTGGGTCTTCTTTAGTATAATTACCTCCCCCGCCCAAATCAGCATCAAAGTAGCGCAAGGTAAATATTCGGTAAAAATGAGAAGATCGTCAACATCGATATACGTTGTAAGTTGCAGACTATTACTCGTTAGACGCACGTTTTCGATATGATCATAATACAAACCCGTGTTTGTATTCTCGATTCAATTATCTTCACAACTACAGAAAAAATCAAAATGCTGTAAACGCCATGGTATTGACTGAATCACGGCTTGTGATTGACTAAGTCGATTAATTTACAACATGGGTATATGAATAGGTAAAATAATTTACAAGACAGGTTATATTTGTTTAAAAAATTATTTTTATTTTTATATTTATGAAATAATTGGTCGTACAACTTTTTCAATATCTGCTCTACATATAACACATTTTTTTAAATCAGTTGAACAATTTCCACAAGAAACAAAATGTCTACATGGTAAAAATAATATACCTAAATTTTTCAAAACAAATTTTACATTTGAATTCAATATCTTCATCTATACTGTGGTAATCCGTAGGTATATTTCTCATAATGACTATTGAGTTCGATTCGATTGTCAAACTTTCTGCTTCCTCATCGTCTGATGGTTGATCATCGGTTTGAGGTATTTTAAAATGATCAATAAATTCTTGTCCTTTGATAACACGTACAAAATAACATTCTTTAAAATAACGTGCATGTTCTTCCCATGGATCTTCATTTGGGAGCCAATCTTTTATACCATTACCACAGTGATAACACTGAACGTAGTCACCAATACCAGTGTAGAAAAATCCGGCCTCAGCTAGCTTTTCTTTTGTCTGGCTCATGTGCAGGCCAATATCCATATGATTTCAGGCGTACGTCATAAGTCAAGTATTGTCGAACCTTGGCAGTTTTAACATCAATCTCAGGGTGTGGATCAGGGTACGGTGGTGGTACATAATCAAAAGACTTAAAATTCTCGATGTTCAAGTCTTGATACCGCCGCTGAATAATATGAATAACGGAATGACGGTGAAATTACAGGAGAAATATTTTTCCGATAAGGGTAGAAAGTAGGTACACCACGGTGTCAGGGGTGGATGCCCACAGGGACATTTCCACATGGTATTCGGCGTACAAATCTACAGCTTGGTTTGTTTCGATGATGTTCAAGCCAAGGATTATCACCCAAAGTCAATCGTTAATTTTAACTCCACATTCAAAACAACATACAAAGTTACCAACTCCGGTATAATAGAATCCCGCAGAAGCCAATTCAAAAATATCTAAAAGATGAGCTAACGGCCATGTTTCAAAACTTTCACGGCGATTGGATTCTACACGATACAATAATCTTTCACCACGTTCAAACCAAGTACGTTTTTCGATGTGTTCTGCCATCACCATGCTTGTTGATGAAGCCATTTTTTTAAACTAAACATCAATTTTAAAATTCTCTTTATATATATTTTTTTAAAATTAAGGAGAATAATTCAAACAAAAAAACAATTTTATTTATTTTATTTATTTATTTATTTATTCAACGAAATTTACAATAAGAATGTTGTACAGTTGCACCACTACCTCGGAGAAAATGGAAACGCTTATTTTTAAATATATTTTTTTTTTGAATCAGTTTTTTATACATTGTCATTATAGTATTGTCGTTGAGTTTAGTATCGTCGCCAAACAGGCGTTGGAAACTCGAAAGATTTCCGCCATTGGAAAACCAATGTAGAGCAACAATGCAATAGCAACCACACACATTAGACGAAAAATCTTGAAGCCTTTTATTATTATACTCGTAACAGACAGTGTTCCTTCTAAGGACATAGCTGAAGCGTGGATCGGTAGGTCTTTGTCCAAAACTATCGAAGTATATTCCATAGCCAAAATGATCGATAAATAATGCGACCCAATGAGATCCTGGCTGGTTATGATTGTCTGTATTTGCAATTATTGCACACGGCTTTGGCCAGACAAAAGGAAGTTTGTCTACAGGATAAATTCCACCAACAGAGATATCTGTATACGGTAAAGCTCTCTAGCTAGCTGTTGAGTATCCATGAGATGAATCACGCTATCCTGCGCTGCTTAGACTAATATATATTTTTATTTTCACTCTTCTTTATATTTAATTACTATAATCCATTATAACTTGACGGCTGGAGTCTATTTCGATAATATTATCATATTCGGCATAAACAAGACAATTAACGACTTGCGCCAAAGCTTCACTGAAGCGTACTTCAATACGCAGGCTACCACTCTTAATTAAGTTCCAATGACCAGCACTATGTGCGGAAAGATCTGGTGTTAAGTCAAAGCAAATAACGTATAACCTTTTCTATAGCTATCTCTATCTATTTGCATGCCATGGTCTCCAAAATGAATACCAGTACCAGAAAAAAGTGTATGGTATGCCTCAGCATCAAATATATTATTGGAAAATGTAGGCTGCAACGGTTTTCCAGGTATTTGTTTACCATCGACGTAGAGACATAGAAAATTTATATTAAAGTGTTGGAAGTAGAATGGATTATAGAGCCTATTACCATTGAAGCCCCGGTTATCAACAAATCCAATAACAACTCGCTTAGGCAAAGTACCAATAATAATATTGTCGAGACAATTTCAAGGATTCCTGCGGTGAGTAAAAACTCTTGACCTCCACTCTAGTAAGGGGATATTTAGCTGTCGTTTTGCTAAGGCTTTTGCATGAGCAATCATAATATGAGGATTTAGCTTGACTCGGCGTACAATCAATGACGCTTCTAATATTTGTATTTTATAATCCTTGTCGTTTGAGGCATCCATTAAACAAAATTCTTGTTTTGACCGTGTGAGATTAATTTTCATTTCAATCCCATTCAATAAAAATTTTTCCTGGTTAAATACATCAAAATGTAAATGCCCAATCATCTCAAATTGTTTTCCGGCATTTGTATGAACACATCTGGCAACTAAGCCTTCATTTTTTGCATCTGCAGCAACAACACTATTTGTATTCATACGTCCAGGAGTGTCAGGATACCATAACGCAAGTTGAAGATGACTATTTGTTGCATCATATCCATAATTAAGAATTGTTTTAATGTATGCTCTGTAAGGATATGTGCTATTTGAAGCTGATACTAATTTTTGATTGAATAATACATCAGCTTTTGAAAGAGACTGTGGAGTGTTAAATTAACTGGGCCTACAGCGTCAGTTGCCGGTGCTACTGCCCCATTTTTATCCACAATCTTAGCACGAATTTTAACAGTGTATGTGGTAAGTCTATATATTCCTCACTTGTTCCAGGTACATGAAATTCGATTTGCGAATCATCACTCATTGAACTAATAGGATTGTAATAAGCCCATGTAGAATCTTCGATCGTTGTTTGTGTTGAAGGTATTGTAAATAAGTCAAGCTCCGACTTTGTACACTCACACGAATTATTATGTAAAAGACATGGTTATTTAAGAAAAATATCGTACACGTTACGTTTATTTTTCTTTTTATTGATCTTTTCTTTTATTATTTTTCTTTATATTTTCCTCTTTTTTACCACCACCTTTCTGGACTCTAGAACGAGATTTTTGCTTCTTGACGCGTGGACGACCACTACCTTCTGATTACGTTTT
This sequence comes from Aphidius gifuensis, assembly GCF_014905175.1. Lineage (NCBI taxonomy): Eukaryota > Metazoa > Arthropoda > Insecta > Hymenoptera > Braconidae > Aphidius > Aphidius gifuensis. The sequence goes on along the minus strand of NC_057789.1, from coordinate 19,536,438 downwards.
TCTTCATCACACCCTTTTGTTTATTAATACCAGAGCCTTTTGAATATTTTTCGACGCCGCTTTTTCTTATGACTACTGCTACCACCCCCACGGTTATTCCACAATGTTTCTAAATTATCTACTGCTTTACGTTTGAGTCGGTGACCAGATTCTTTTAATCGTGTCTCTAATGATTTTTTAAAATCAGATTTATGGGTTAGTACATCATCCAATACACTAACTCCAGCCTGCCACAACTCTTCACCAACAGGTTTAGCTACTCTTTGTAATATAGGATATACTGTTCTATACAATCCTTGAGAAAACCAACACCGTTTCCTCGCTGATTATAAGTAATGTATTGACGTTGATGAGTTGTTACACCACCACCGACTTGATTGTCATAATACTTTAAATACATTGACATAATTAATCAATTTTTTGAAAATGAACCGTCATGGTCAAAGGGTCATCCCCAAATAAGACTATGTGGTCATTAGAATCTTTTATAATACATGATATTGTTTGAAAAGTCTGTTGAATTACTGGTAAATAATAAGGCTGGAAATTCACATTATAATTCCCACCATACTTATATTCATTACTATCAAAAGGTACAATTCTTAAAATTTGTTTATTTTTATCACTTATAATATATGGTGAACAAATATCACAATAAACATACAATAAGTTTGGCAATGCTCTCAACAAACTGGCTGGTTTTTCACTAAGACGTATAACAATTTTTTTGGAAAATAATAATCCACACTCTATGTAATTAAAGCCTAGAATATCTGACAATTTTTTTGTTAGTGTTATTGAATGTGAAGCACAGGTTTCACCACAAATTTTTTTTATACTGGTAAAGCGTGTTTGGGAATTAAATTTGAATTCAAAATGTTGATTCAGTATTTTATCTCCATTCAAGGCATTAATTATTGCCTCAGTATTTTGATAAACGCCATGAGGTAAAAATATCGTAATACCCCCCGACTGTGTTACATCAACACCTATACAACCTTCTTGAGGGTAGACATGTAAAAAACCGATAGGTATATTTATATCACAGAGACCAACAACCCACTCGCCCTCCAAATTGATTTCACGTGGTAGTTGTATACTAAATTCTGATGCATTATTATTAGGATAAAATTCAGTACTTTTGTTACTAACAAGTGTGAGGTAAAAATTTCTGTCATTATTCATTGTAGATTACTTGCAGGAATCCAGCTATCAAATTTCGATGGCCAATCCAGCCAGTGTACAAAATATTCTTTTCGCTTGCCTTTACCACGTGTTTTTAGAATTTTTTCGATTTTAAATACACTTTCTTCAATGTTTTTGTTGACTGGAGACAATTCAACCTCATAAAACATACCATCAATAACTTCACCAGCTAAATCGGCTAACTCATAAATTGGTTTGCCTTGACGTGATGTAGCTTTCGTTATTTTAAATATTTCCTGAGACCATGAAGGTATAACCTTTCTGGAATTCACCTTTCGCTGTACTGATGCGCACACGGTCATTTACTTTATATTTAAATCGATCAACTATTTTTTCATCATCATAACGACTTTCTATATTTTTTCTAACGATTTCTAAATTATTTATCGTCACTGCAGCTGGTGTCATTTTAATCGATGTATGAATAGAATTATTGTACCCATCGACAATTTGTTGTAATATATCTATATATTTATGTGTTCTTTTATGTGTAAAATAACGCCAAATACGTTCTTTTATTGTACGTATTACGCGTTCTACAATTGATGCTTTTATGTCAGGATTTCTTGCCACTCGAAAATAAAATATTAGCATCGCTTAACATCTTTTGGATAATTTTGTTTTAAACTCACTTCCAGAATCGGTCTGTAAAAACAGGCATACGGCCATTGCTCTTTTAAATATACGTTCAAATCCTGAACATACTTCAGGACCGGTTTTATTTTAAATGGTTCAATCCATAAAATTTACTAAATACATCAATAACAACAAGTAAAAAGTTACACCATTATTTTCTGATTTTATACTTTGCAAATCTGCTAAATCAGCTTCCCAAACAGAATCGATGCCTGATACATTATAATGTAAACGCGGAAATTTACGTTTGACAGGTTTGTGTAATGTATACGCGTCTTGTGAATTTAAATACTCTTTTATTTTATCGCTTAAATCTGGATATTTTGCTACAATATTACGTGCACCAGTATAAGCAACAGGATTTGATAAATCATAATAAATATTTGCAATGGGTGTATTATTTTTTATATTTTTCTCATTAGTATTTATGAGGTCTTTTTTGACTTTTTCTTTTCGGGGCTTAGTCTTTGCCATGATACTTCAGGTTCACCACTAGTAGTTGGTTGCTCACCATCCGGAAATTGCGGCTCAAGTCTTTTACTAACTCTGTGATTTGGGCGGTCGGCTAATGGCGTTGAAAACAATATTGTCTCTTCATCATCTTCATCTTCTGAAATGATAGGTGACTTCCAGAAATTGTCATTACCTACAAAATTACGTGGAGTATTTATACCACGGAGAAACTTTGCAAATTCTTCTTGACCAACATTATGACTTTTACGATAACGTAAAGCATCATTTAATAAATCAACAATATTTGTATTGGGTATTTTATTGTTGTTTATACTTATGTGTCCAGATTTATCCCATTTGAAACGCTTATCTATATCCGCAGTGTTAATATGATCAATTAATGCCTTAGCTTTTTGCTGATATCGCGGAGGAACACTTTTTATTATATTCTCGACAGGGTACGATGAATCCTCTGTAGTATCATCGATATCTTTATATGTTAATTTTGTATGTGGTCTGTCACCATCACTATTAAAAAATAAAAATCGCCTAAATAACTCACGATATTCACTCCATTTTTCAGCATCATTTTTAGAAGAATTTAAAATTTTTGTAAGTTCTTTATCAAGCCGTGATGTTGGATCCCCCGGTGTTTGGATACTTGTTAATGCATGATTTTCATTTTCAAGCGACTTGAGTTTATTTATAGAATCGTGAGGTACGAGGGCCATCTTACGTGTATGCTCCATATTTTACGCCAAATTTTTAAATAAAAGATTTATTATAGGCGTAATTAATAAGGCTAAAATACCAATACAATGCTTTATGATAATTTTCTTTTTAGATGCCCAACTTATTTTTGAAATTAATTGTCTCAAAATTTTCTTATATTTTTTTAGCTTCCTTTTTTCCTTATCTTTTATTGGTAAAACCCCTTTCAAATAATTCAAAATGATTTCACAAATACAATGAATAAATTTAGAATCACTGTGTTGAAGTATTGCTCGACGCTGTTTTGGATTAGCATGAACAAGTGATGTTAATAATATTGTATTTTTCCGATCAAATGGTATTCTCAAAGGCACCCGCTTTGGTGTGTTGTCAGACATTATAGATGTACAACTGGTAAATTTAAAGATGGATCACTATTATTTATATCACGTACTTGTTTTGGGACATACACATAATTTACAGGGTCACTAGGAAAAATACATGTTCTAATACGAATGTTTTCAGGTGTTGACTGATTCAAATCAATTAATAAGTAACCATGTGGCGCTGATGTAGCATCTAAATAAGCTTCTTGAATAAATTTTGTATTCAATGGGGATATTTGTCTAGCAAGATGAGAAATTTGAGCTTTGTCACGAGGATTTTGTCACGAGGAAAACAACAATATAATTGGTATTCAAAGAAATTTCCCTATAAAATTTTCCCCCATGGAATAAATTTTGTGATAATAATAATACACTTAAATTACGGTGATGTGAACCCTTGGTAAATATATCTAATACAGATGAACCACTACTACTTTCACGCATTAAATCATCCATTATGATTAACTTTTTTTTTTTAATATCATTAAAATCTTTCATGTCTGGTAACCCTTCTTGAAATTCAACATTTTTATATTCAGTATACACAGGTTGCCATTCGGCGTAATATAGAATAATACGGTCAAATTCAGTATCACATAATCCCGATAATTCTTTTAAGAAACGTTTAGTCCAAACACTTTTACCAGCCCCTGACGGTCCTGAAATAATAATTTTAAATGGATGTGTCATTTGCCAAGCCATGATGATAACTGAAAAAAAATTTGGTGTGGGTGTATATTCAATAAAAACATTAAACAGTTCATTTTTATTCAAGATTTATTCATATAACATATTTAGCACGTTTATTTACAGTATTATTACATGTATTATACTCAGTCGTTAAGTCCCTAGGTCTTTTTTTACTGGTATTATACAGGCTAGTATTATACTCAGTAGTTAAGCCCCCATGTCTTTTTTTACCGCTATTATACATAGTATTATAACCATACGGTAATGTATTATTCATGTTAGCCGTAAATTTCCGTTTCGGTCCGGTAACACGTACAATTTTCGATTCTGATATTGTATGTACATCATGTTCTTTAGTTCTACGTATTGAGTCACAAGTTACAATAATTTTGTCGTTTTCACCATCAGTTAAAGTCTTAATACTATCATAATTGACTAATTTTTGAGCATTAACGTCAAGGCGCACACCTTTTAATTTACATACTTTACTTATTGTACCATCAGGTTTTTCAGCAATATAACTATAAAATTTAGGGCCCCCAGAAATAAAAGTTTTTATGTAACCACCATCAAGCTCATCAGTGAGATCACCTAAATAATTACCTAATGGCAGTTTATCATTTTCATTCTCAGAAATAAAACTATAGAGTCAGTATCAACATACAATACTCGTGACTGAACTTTATCAAGATATTTGTATAATTCTAAGCGCGCATGCGCAGTCGTGAATGCGCCTAGAACTGGATTAGTTGAGCTATCAGTTCTATCACAACTTTCAACATATTTCCAATTGACAAATAGTGTATCATCATCGATAATAGTTATGCAAGAAACTTTAATATTGGCATTTTCAATAATTTTATTAAAATCTTGAATATTTTGAATAATACTGTACATATCCGAAATATTATCCATTGCTAGCCTACCCCAAAGCGAATTCAAGTTATTTTTACTAACTTGACGTAAACCAGGATTTTTTTCAATTTTCGTAGGATCTAAATCAATTCCCTCTACTTTACTATAATTATCTATGTATGCTTGTTTTGATGCGTCATCAACGCACTCTACAGGCCAACCACTAGCTTCTTGTTTTATTTTTAAAAATTTATTTATATAACCTGTAAATAGACCACCAGTTCTAGTTTTCGGGTCATATTGAGTTGTTTTATCCCAATGCCATATTTCTTTTATTTGTAAAATTTTATACCCTTTCTCAACCGCTACTTTCAACTCTTCAGATACCCAAGTACCAATAAGTGCTCGTTCTGATTCATTATGAGTACAATTTTCTTGATTTAAAGTTAATGTACATGCGTTACAAAGTGGAAAAAATAATTTTTTATGACATCTCATTGGCAATACTGGTATATATAAATCGGGCGGTGGCAAAACTCGACATTTAATTAATCCTATCACATTACTTATGTTATTATCTGGACAAAGCTCACGTATATCATCTAGAACAAAAACTTTAGGGTGGCCGAGAGGGTAAATATTTTTCTTTAACGTACTCGGATAAAGTGATGTGACGTCCACGTAGTATATCTTCTGAGAACCCGTAACAGTATGTGAGACACAAAAATTTTCAGTTCGCCCACCAAATAAAGCATCACGAGGCAATATTGCTTCTTTATAAAAATTATTATCAATTGTTTTCAAGAAATTCTTTAAATCTACGTTGTTTTGACACATTCTTTTAAAATCACATTCCCAAATAATAATCAATTCATAACCTTCTTTTTTAAAATATGTATTTATGTATTCGGTATTCTCACGCCTCGTTCTAAGCGTTGTATTATCCCCTAAATCCGCATCCACATCTTTAATCAATTCAAAACAATCACAACCATGATAGTAACAACCTAAAAAAGAGTATATGGTTTTGCCATCTTCTGAAATGCCATCGACCAGATAGGGACCTACTCTACGCTCACGCCCTCTACCAGCATGAATTATTTTGATCCCTTGAGAATGTTCAAGCCATAGTAGCCATTGTATAGCTATGGTAGATTGCATGTCACCTAACCTATATCCATTCTTGGGAATCAGTGCCACCTCATTTTCTTTTAAATAATTTCTACGATAAATTAATAAACTAGTCGATGCAGCAGTTAAAGCTTCGGTGAATGGGCAAACATTCCCTACTTGCATCATTAATTTTCTATATGTTATACACGCCTTCTTAAGTAATTCTACATCAGATTTACAATACATCGCCATTTCTCGTTTGAAATCAAATGGTGGGCCCTGAAGTCGTTCATTATACCATTTATCAAATTCTTGTTGTTTTTCAATAGTCAGCGCGCGCACACCAAAGTCTTCTTTAGGTGGCAAAGGGCCAATATAATTTTGGTTTTCTGGTTTATTGAAGAAAAAAGGAAAAAAACCCTTAGTCAATTCTTTGATTCCAAAAGCTTTTGGTAGCGCACTTAATGGCATGAAAAAATAATTCAGCGAGTCTATAAATTTGACGTTATCGAAAGATATTAATGTAAGTCTAGTTCCTTTAACAATTGTTTGAATATTTGTTATTGGTACTCTCTTGATTATTTCACGTAAGACAAATTGAGCATCATAGCCACCGCCATTATGAGCTATACAAATTAATTTTGAGTATCTTGATTTTGACTTTAAAACTAAATCAACAAATTTTTCCATGGCATCATCACCCTGGTGTGTAAATTCGTGCGTCTCACTACAATGACAATTTTCTGTACCGTCTGACTCCGAACAAATTTCACAAACTATTTGCGCACAAAAATAATTGACGATATGCATTTTTAATTGTTTATTATTTTTATATGATCTCAGCTCAGACCGTGTTTCAAAATCAAAAAATAAAAATCCATTAACTTTTTTTTCTTTACGGGCACTCTGCTTTATCGGCCGTGGCTTCATATAACACAGGTGGTTTGGTTGTTTATGGTCTTGACAGGGTGCACAATAATAATAACCACACAAATGTTCACTGTCACGGACGTAGACTTTACGACAAATATTACATTTTTTAATTCGATTACAAACTGAAAAATTTTTTGAATATGAGTCTGTTTGTAAATGTTTTTCATAACACTGTTCACTATAAAATACTCGATTACATATCAAACATTTTTTAAAATCATCATCATTACTGTTATTGATTTTACATGCCGGGAAATTTAAGCACTTGTCACATTTTGTCCAACATTGTTTATGATATTCATTTTTTGTAAACCCGATACGACACCAATCACACCAGAATTTTATATTTGTAGCCATAAATACATGCATATATTTTATAGGCGCGAAATGTTTGTCATCAGGATAATACACAATATTCAAAATTTTCATATTTTCACGCGAAACACCACGATTGAGTAAAGTTTTTTTACCATCAAAAAAAATTGTATGACTATCATTAATATCGAAATTCCAGATAACTAATGCGGCAGATTCAGTAACTAAATAATTTTGAAATAAAATTATTTCATTGATCCCACACCCGCCAGGGGGCACACTAATGTTAGCTTTTTGACAAAGTTCGAGACCCAGCTTTTTACCAGCAACTATAGTTCTTTTCTTTTTTCTTATTGATAAACACGTTACAATAGAACGTGGCAAACATAAATATAGATTATCGTGGTTCAGTTCCAGAGCACCACGAGCCTTTTGTACCACTTGGTGCGGGACACTACCACCAGTCGTTGATTTTAATACAACCAAGTCAATAGTAAATAGATCGTTGGCTTGCACTGGATCATTACTTTGACAAATGCTACTTACAATCTCCCATAACCGTTCAAATGTAAAATTATTGACAGGTGTCAAGTGAGTATGCGCCTCAGAGTTCATAGAAGGGGTTTTGAAACTGAGAATAACTCGATCACGCGCATTATTTGAATAATTTCTGATCAGCTTGTATACTTCTGCAAATGCTTCTTCAATCCATGTTTCAACTACAGTATTTTCCGGTATTTCTTTCACTTTAAAATTTATTAAATGTTTATTTAAATTATATTTTGCCACAAATGTCTGTGTTTCATCAACAATATCTATACGCTGAAAATTATTATCACTACCACCACCTGTTTGTAAAATTTCACCTAAATGATGTTGTTGTAATGGCGATTGCATGATTCGATTTATTATATCCATATCGATAAAATTATCGTCAGCAGCATCCAAAAGAGGTTGTTGTTGTAAAACTTCAGATTCTTGTGGTACACGTAAATGCTGATCCAAATGCTCTTGTTGTAACCGTGGATCTATAATATTGTTCGTTAAACTACCATCGAGTAGACTATCAATAAAAAACTCACACTCTGCACTGTTATCAACTCCAACATCATCATCTAAATCACGCTCCATTTTTTTTTTTTTTTAGCAACAACTTGAAAAAGATCTTCACACTGCAGTGGTCACCGCAAAACTGATTTTTTTTTTCTAAATTCACCTGCTTCGTAAAATATTTTACCCGACAAAATTGAAAATTTTTCTGGCCCTCTAGTGTGAAAAAAATATAGCAAAAGAAATAACGAATTTTTTTTTTTCTAAACAAAATTATATTTGATAGCTGTAAAAAGAAAACAAAAAATATGATGGGTAACCTGAAAAGTTTTTAACAATAACAAATATATCTGTAAAAAGAAGACAAAAGGAAAAAGGTATACAAAATTTTTATTTATTTATTTATTTATTAATTTTTTTTTTTTGCGATACAATAATACCTGTAAAAAAAGACATACAAACAATTTATTTATTTATTTATTTTTTCATTATTTATTTATTTATTTTTTCTATACAATAATACCTGTAAAAAAGACATAAAAACAATTTATTTATTTATTTATTTTTTTATTATTATTATTATTATTATCTATTAATTGGGCACAGCCTTCACAATGACCAAATTCATTTACAATTGGTTTTCCACAGCAGAGATCACATTTAGTTTTGTTTAGTGATTCTTCGAGCTCACGGATTTGGTTTTGTAAACATTTTATTATTTTATCATCACGTTGTTGTCGTTTTTCAAAATTGGATTGGGTATTGGTGATGGTTGTGGATATGTGGTTGTTCACCCATCCGCCATTTTCATGACAGCCTTTACAAAATGACGATATGGCGTTGCTGCTTTATTTGGGCATTGATAACCCTGCAGTCACGCAGAAATCTGTAATATCTACGGAATCTTTTAGGTTTTTCGACGTAAATAAAGGACCCTGCTTCAGCCCGATATTTATTTTTTTTATCATACTCCTCAGCAACATTATTTTCGTTCATAATCGGGGGTGGTCCCGATGACGATGACGATGACGATGACCCCGATGACGATGATGATGACGAAGACGTTGACGATTGGCTTAATATAACCACGTCATCTACAATACAAAAAATATATATGATTAATATTATTATCATTATTATATTTTAAAATATTTTCTATTTATTTATTTTATAAAATATTTACCTTCATCATCATCTACGGCTATTATTTTTTTTCCGTGTTTCCCGGATCGAATAGGTAATACTGGATCCTCTTTTTTTGTATTGTAATCTTTACTGTCTTCTGTAATAAAAAAATATATATGATTAATATTATTATCATTATTATATTTTAAAATATTTTCTATTTATTTATTTTATAAAATATTTACCTTCACCATCATTTACGGCTATTATTTTTTTTCCGTGTTTCCCGGATCGAATAGGTAATACTGGATCCTCTTTTTTTGTATTGTAATCTTTACTGTCTTCTGTAATAAAAAAATATATTTTATTATTATTATTATTATTACCATAAAATTTTTTTCTATTTTTTTTTATTTTATAAAATATTTACCTTTTTGTTTTTTAGAATTCATTGTAATTCGTTTAGTTGGTGGTAATATTTTCACCGACGTAATTGCAGGTTTTTTAATTTCTGAATACGTTATTTCTTTAAGTCCATTTTCTTCAAGAGCACTTTGTTCTAGATCTGTAACATAAAATTATTATTATCATTATTATTATTCTATAACGCGTAAAAATATTATGAACAAAAAATATTTCACCTGCAAAAAACTTAGCGAACTCCTCATCAACTGGTTCATTTTCTTGTATCTCCAACTGTGCATTGGCAAACAGTTCCGCCGCTGTTTCATATTTTCGGGTTGTGTTAGCCATGTCATTATTTTCAAGAGGTACATTGACTGGTATTTCATTATTTATCACAATTTCGTCAACTGGCATTTCATATTCTCGGTCTGTGTCAACCATGTCATTTTCCCGTTCAGCCTCATTAACCAGGATTTCATTGTTTATCACAATTTCGTCAACTGGCATTTCAATGTCTATAAAAAGTATTGAAAAATTATTTATGGAAAATTTATTTGTTGAAAAAAAGTATTGAAAATTTTTTTTTTTTTTATTGAAAATTTATTTGTTAAAAAAGTATTGAAAATTTATTTGTTGAAAAAAAGTATTGAAAAATTTTTTTTTATATTGAAAATTTATTTTATTTATTAGTTAAGAAAAAAGTATCATTGAAAATTTATTTACCTAAAAACATCATATCATCCTCATCGGTCTTCTCAAAATCCTTCACCACATCTTCACACTGTATAGAACTTTTTTCAGACGCTACACTTTTTTCACTTCTTGCAATATATTTATCTTGAACTCGTTGTATAATTTTTTTAAATTGCACTTCTAATTCCGGATACTCTTCTATATAGCGCATATCTGTCGGGTTACCGAGTAATTTATATCGAATAAAATCATGAAGTTCCCTATCTTTTTTGGGGAAATCTTTGAAAAACCCGGAGACCCAATATCTGCGGGCAATCACAGTACACTTTAAATTTTTCAGCTCGCTTAACAGTTCAGGATATTTATAAATTTCATGTTCCCATTTTTTATCACGGCTATCTTCTACTTTTTTTTTTTTACAAGTAAATGCAACTTCGTTACTTTCAAGTCCGCGTTTCATTTTTATTTTAGTAGTTAAGATGTGACTTAGTAGACCCGGAAAACACAACTGACACTTGTCGTGAAAATTTTTAGGGTTGATAGTCAAAATAATTTTAGTCAGGCCCATTTTCCCACCACCATAAATACTTATCATTTCTAATTGGTCCATTTTTGCTAAGATGTTGCCAATAGAAAATCAGAAAATCAAAAAAAAAATAACAGGTGTATCTTAAAATTTTCAGAAATTTGTCGGTAAAACTTACTTAAATACAAAAAAATAACCCACTGTTTTTATGACTCTTTTCCACGTACAAAAATCTGTAAATACCCATCGCAAGTCGCTCGTAAAATTAGATAATAAACAGCAGGAACATTTAGAAAAAGTCTATCGAAAAAAAATTAACCCTCGGCATGGAAATCTGAAAAAACATGCAACTCGTAAAAATAAAATAACAAAAGAAACATTTTAAACTACAAAAAATTTTTTAGAAAATCAGTTCATAAAAAATCCTATACAACATCTTAAAATAAAAACTTACCTTTTTTAAGTCGTAAAAATAAAATAACAAAACCAACATTTTAAACTTCAGAAAAATTTATGTCGTTCGTAAACTAAATTAACAGCGGGATGATTTTTTCTATTCTACCCTTATACGATTTGAATACGAAACTAAAAACTATATTAAAAAAAACTCCTTTATTCTATGTTTTCTCAAAACTCTATTCTTTTTTCCTTACTATAAAACTAAACACATGTATTTCAAAACTAACACCGAAAAACTATACTAAAAAAACTAAACAGAAAAACTATATTAAAAAAACTACTTTTATTTATGTTTTCTTGAAACTCTATTCTTTTTTTCCTACTATATAACTAAACACCTGTATTTCAAAACTAAAGCAAAAAAACTATACGAAAAAAAACTCTACTGAAAATTCTATACTAAAAATACTAACCCAAAAAACTATACTAAAAAAAACAACTGAAAACTCTATGCTAAAAAAACTATCTACCTGTACGATTTCCTTATTCTATACTACGCTTACCTATGCTCTATTCTTATTCTATTTCTATACTACGCTTACCTATGCTCTATATGTACTTCACCGTTGCCCCGTGACGTCACCCATGCATTTTTACTACGCGCCCTTATTCATTCATCCTATACCATACAACCCCATGCATCCTATACTATATACATTCACACACATACCTCTCTCTCACACACATACCTCTCACTCACTCCTATGCTATTTTATTTTTAATGCACAACACACACGAGGGGGAAAGGAGGGGGAACCAAATTCCCGGAATTCGCCCAGAAGAGCCACCTTCTACTGCTCTGTGAATTAGTCTGCAGCATAACATGTCCGCCCTGTCAAATAATACGTATAATACATATAATATGTATACTAAGTATAATAAGTAAAATAGTTTAGAATGTAAATTCCCAAGATTTGCTAGTGATATCAGACTTTTTTTAGTTGGTAGTATATATTAATATTAAAATAAACAAACACAAAATATAGAATTTTTTTATAATGCTGATTTATTTAACCATTGATTATGCGTGTTATCAAATCCCAAATATTTTACATACACTTCATTACCCCTTCTTTTTAAAATTTTTTCTATCAAATAAATATCTTTGTGTCGAACTTTTTGTAACTCTGGTTGATAAAAACAACCATTTATTGGATTTTTTTGATAGTCTTCAAGGTTATATGTGACAGGAGATGTTTTATTAACCTTTACAATTTTAAATATTTCATTTGTCCAGTTTGGAATGTAATTTTTTTCAAAAACATGCTTGTATTTACTTATTCTAACATGATCATTCAACTTGAATTTAGGTTTGATATAACAATAATTCAAACTTTTGTACACTGTTCTTTTCAAAATTGAAATTTTTTTACCATCAACTTCTATTGGTTTCATTTTAATAGTTCTGTGTTTAGTATTATTATATTTCTCAATTAACTTTGGTAATAGTTTTAACCATTTATAATTCCCTTGCATGCTAAATTCGAAATACATTTTGTTTTTAATGGTCCTATTGAATCTTTCAACTATTGATGCCTTTAAATGAGTAAATGTTGAGTACATATGAACATTATATTTTTTTAGCATTGATTTAAATGTAGAATTATAAAACTCGGTTCCTTGATCCACATGGAGATTTTTGTCAATTCTCCCTTTTTAAATATTGATTCCATCGCTGATGATACTTCTTTTCCAGTTTTATTTTTGAGTCCTACAGCCCAACTGAATTTTGAAAAAATGTCGATAACTGTTAAAATATATTTAAATCCAGAGTTTACACTTGAATATTCAATCATTTCGACAAGATCTGCTTGCCATGTTTCATCTTTGTCTCTGATATCAACTTTACGACGTAAAAAATTTTTTCTTGCTGGAGCATGTAATTCACGCACAACATCTTTTTTATAGTCTGTCATAATTCTTTGACTGATGACTACTGACTGTTTTTTATATTTATTTTTTTATATTAATATATTAATCCTCTTTCTCTTAACTCTTCGATAATTGAGATGATTTCATTATCGTGATTTGGATTACCAGCTGCTCTCGATGCAATTAATAATCGTAAACGATCAACAAGCTCATTCGGATTATCCCAATATACATAATTCACTGTTGATGAGATATTTTTGTCAACTCTCATAGCTGTTGGTAATAATCCAGTACCGTAATGCTCATTATTACTTTCAGGTGATGCAATAAAATCAATATATTTTTGAGATGCTAGATTTTTTATTGGCATATTTGATCTATGATATCGATGATGTGCATTTGTGTTATGAATAATTTCACTATAATTTTTTTCATCAATATCAGTGATGATTCTTTTATTTGGTGACTTCATGAATAATAATTCCATTAATCCAGGTGTTATCTCGTATGATGTATCAAAAATATTTATTTTATCATCATTGAATAATACTTTAGCATTTCCGATCTTGTAGTCTGATTTAACTAGTCTTATTCCGTAATCTTTATCCCACTGTATACTATTGATTTTTTTCAAGTATTCATTTATTAAATCATTATTTGATTCATCTCTCACAAATGTTATGTCACCTTCATTAGCAGTATCATATTCAGGTTCTTGATCATATATTGTATCATCAATATCTGAAGTACTATTATTGGACTCATAAATTGAATTATTGTCCTCATAATTTGTATTTTTTTCATTCGGAAGTATTTCATCATCAATTGTTGATGATTTAATGGTTGTTGGTATTTGTGCTGCTAATTTGTTAAGCGGTGTAACAACTGGTTTTAAATATTCATTCGCAGTTTCTGATATATTTTCTTTGTCTAATTTTAACAATTTATATTTTTTACGAATAACATTTTGTACTTTTTCAATTTCACTTAATAATTTTGTTTCATCAACTAGTTCTTGTTCACAAAGAGGCATGTTGACCCTTCAAGATTTTACAATTAACTAATAAAATTTAACAAATCGTTTTGTTATTTATAGTTATAAAGCAGTCAAAATTTTTTCTATACCTTCCTTTATCTATATCTCTATCTTTATCAATACACAAAAAGCAATATTTTTCTTTCCAACAATCCACACACATTTGACGAAATTTACTGTAGTCCATGTCAATGTTAACATGATCGTGATGTATATGTTTTAGATTTGTATCATCTTGTGGGAAAACAATTAAAAAATTAATATTATCACGTATCAAATGTTTAGGGATCCGTGCGTATGATTGACATAAATAAAACGAATCAACAGCTTTATGTCTTCCCATGCAAAAAAAAGCTTTAATATGATCCTGCTTTTCAGTCGCAACATCATCAAATGTAAACAATGAATTCGGTTTCGCTTCGTCAACTGGTACTACTTGATCATTATCAGAAAGTTTATAATAATTTATTTCTTCAAGTGGTTCAAGTAATTTTTTCAAATATTGATATTTTGGTTGGTATAATGATTTACTATAAATGTAAATATTAGCAAATCGTAAGCCATTTGGATCAACAATTAAACTCATTAAAGCGTTTGTTTTACCACAATTACTTCCTCCAATAATTGCACATCTTATTGTATTTGGTAGTAGATCACCGTGACGTTTTTCTTTGAAACCATCACCACTTTTTAACGTAATTAAATCAAAGTTGATAACTGGTAATTTGAGAGCTTGTTTCTGATATTCCATCGTGATGAGTACTGAGCACAAATGATATAAATTCATCTGTTTTATACCACAGCAAATCAGTCTCTTATGAACTATGATTGAGCATACATCACAAAAGAAAAAAAATAAAAAACGACGAGGCACAGGAATACTCAATAAAATAATAAATAAATTGCCATTTGAACTTCATCTGCCTGGTTATTCATATTGCGGACCAGGTACCAAGTTAGAAAAACGTTTAGCAAGAGGTGATCCAGGAATTAATCCTCTGGACGTAGCCTGTAAAAATCACGATATTGCATATTCGAAGAATCGTAACGATATTAAGGCAAGAAACGCAGCTGATGATATTTTAGCTCGTGAAGCAGCCAAACGTATATTTTCCAAGGACGCAAGTTTAAGTGAGAGAGCAGCAGCTACATTTGTAACTGGAGCAATGAAAATAAAATCAAAATTTGGTATGGGTTGTGTTGAGGAGAAAAAAAAGAAATGTATAAAAAGAAAACAAATGTCTTCGCTAAAAAATAAAAAAACGAACAAGAAGACTGGTAGAAAATTAATAAAAAATAAAAAAAGCACTAATAAAAAGAAGAAAATCAAGAAAAAAAAAATATCATTTTCAAAAATTGTACAAGCAGCAAAACAAGCAATGAAAGGATCAAATAATTCAACTACTGCAATTCAATCAGCATTAAAAGGAGCGAAAGCAGCTATCAAAACGAGTGGTGGTAAAAAAGCAATTACTGTACCCAGAGTATTACCAGTTGCTAAACATATTGGTGGTGCTTTACCGCTTTTGATTCCAATTTTCTCAGCTATATCAGCATTAGGAGGATTAGTTGGTGGAGCATCTGGTGTTGTTAAAGCAATCAATGCAGTAAAGTCAAGTAAAGAACAATTGAATGAGAATGTGAGACATAATAAAATGATGGAGTCAATTGCCATAGGAAAAGGGCTTTATTTAACACCACATAAAAGTGGAATGGGACTTTACCTTTCTCCAAAAAACTTCAACTGATGCTACCGCAGAGAGCTTTAACTGACGGTGATTTATTATTATTTGCTAAACAATTAAAAATTACTAATTTCCGTGGAGTTTTTATGCGGAATGATATGCCAAAAGATGGACCATGGGAACAAGAGTGTGGAATCATTAATTTAGATGATAAAAAAAATCCTGGAACACATTGGGTAGCATATAAAAGACTCAATAAAAATTCTGCATTATACTTTGATAGTTTTGGCAACTTGCAACCACCAAAAGATCTCGTCAGTTATCTCAATGTTGGTAGCATCAATTATAATTATAAACGTTATCAAGATTGGAATACATATAATTGCGGACATTTATGTCTTGCATTTCTCACGGGGAAACTATAAAAGCATAAGAAAAAAATTTTTACAATCAGTTATTCATCAACCTTGACAATGAATGATACTTTTACATTAACTTTAACCGGTAAATCTTCAGTCTTAGAAACTGATTATTTTCCACCAATACAATTATCAAGTGAAAAAAATTATTCTTTAGCACTTATTTCGTTTTTATCATTTAATTCATTACCAAATATAGATCGTGATAATAATATAATTTCATTTTTGAATAGTGATGAAATAATTGAAATACCGACTGGAAGTTATGAGATTGCTGATCTTGCTGCTTACTTAAAAGAAAATTACATCAATATTACGTATAATAAAAATACACTACGTTCATATATCAAAAGTGATCAAGACATTAATTTTAACGAATCAAAATCACCAGCGGATTTACTAGGATTTGAACCTAAAGTATTAAAAGCTAATGAAATACATGAATCAGATCACCCAATTAATATTTTAAAAGTTAATTCATTAAGAATTGAGTGCAACATTACAACAGGAGCATACGTGAATCAGCAAAAAGTTCATACAATATATAATTTTTTTCCTGCTGTACCACCTGGTTATAAAATAATTGAAGTACCAGCAAATCCAATTTATTTACCAATTACTGTTAAAAACATTGATCATTTACAGTTAAAAATTGTTGATCAAAACGGAAAACTAGTAAATTTCCGGGGAGAAACAATAACTATTACGTTACACATAAAATCATAGGAATGGGAATTTGCTTTAATTCACGAGCTATAAAACGTGGAGCTTCGTATAAAAGCAGCACATCATGGACACCTCCAGTCAGTCTGAATCGAGCAGTCAAGAAGTTGACACCTCAGAATATAAATTATCTGCAAAGTCTAGGTCTAAAAGTAAAAAAAAATTTTGGAACTTTAATTGGATAAATATAACTTGTCTCAATTGTTTTACACGTCAAAATGAGTGAGGAAAGTATTCTTGATATTAACGCACCAGTTCAATTTAACAATGAAATATCCAACTATGAGCTACATGCTCATCAGTCATTTGGATCAACCAGTTTCGATAATAGTGATGAAATAAGAATATCAATACAAAATCAAGATTTGTTTGTTTTGCCTTCGAAAAGCTATATTCATATCAGTGGAAAATTTACCCATACACATGCTGTTGTCAACAATGGAAATAATGCAGGTAACGCTCCTGTTGATTTTTCTGTTTTGAAGCTTGCCAATAATGCTATGTGTTTTTTATTTGATGAAATGCGCTATGAATTGAATGGAGTTCTAGTTGATAAATCAAAGAATGTTGGTATAACATCAACAATAAAAAATCATTTATCATTAAGTTCACAATTAAATTATGAAAATGCAGGATGGATAAATAATGATACTATAAAATTAGAAAATGATGATGGATATTTCGATATATGTGTTCCATTAAAAATGATTTTTGGCTTTGCTGAAGATTATCAAAAAATAATTGTCAATGCTAAACATGAACTTATTATGATACGTTCACGTTCGGATACTAATGCAATTGTACAAGATGCTGTAATGGATGGTGATATGCCAGAATTCAACTTAAAAATTACAAAAATTGAATGGCTTGTACCATATGTAATGTTATCAAATAGAAATAAAATTGATATTATGAAATATATACAAAAAGATCCTGTCATATCTATTGGATTTAGATCTTGGGATTTATATGAGTACCCATTGCTGCCACAAACAACTCATCATATATGGACAGTGAAAACTGCAACTCAACTGGAAAAGCCACGTTACGTAATTCTTGGTTTTCAATCAAATAAAAAAAAAAATTGGTTAAAAGATGTAACACAATTTGATCATTGTAAAATAACAAATGTTAAACTATATCTTAATTCTCAAATTTTCCCCTATGGAAATTTGAATCTTGATATTGAAAAAAATCAATTTTCTTTATTATATGATATGTATGCTAATTTTGCAGAGTCTTACTACGGCTCAAAGATAGATTTAATGTCAAAAAATACTTTTATTACAAAATTTCCATTGATTGTTATAGATTGTAGTAAACAGAATGAGTTTTTAAAGACTGGTGCTGTAGATGTACGCTTAGAATTTGAATCAAAAGAAAACTTTCCTGAAGGAACGTCAGCATACTGCTTGTTTCTACACGATAAAATAATAGAATATAAACCAATAAGTGGTTTAGTACATAATGTAACATAAATAAGAATAATTACAAGTAAAAATAATGTTTTTGGTTAAATAAATAAAAAAACAATTAACGAACAAAGTATTAATTTTATTATTGTATTTATTATTCCATTTCATCATCAAATCCTTCAAAATCATTTACAGAATCATCTAGTATTATTTCTTGATTATTTTCACCGCTGCAAGTCATAGTTAGTCTTCCAGCCTTCATAGTATTTTCTAATTCCTTATATTCGACATCATCGTTATTGAAATGCTCAGCAAACCTCTTTGGTAAATATGCATATGAGTAGTTCCCCAACTCAACAGTGACTGCTGGACCATACTTTGCATCCGGGTATCTTCTTACACCAGTAATTTTATATATTACATTTTTTTTTAAATCTTTTAAAGGTATGCGTTGCTTTGTTTTTTGTAGTCGTTTTGCTTTTGAAAATGCCATTTTTTTGTTTTATTTAATTATTAATCTAGAATATGCATATTTATTAAATAATAGAATAAAATAAAATAAACAATGTATTATAAAATTATTTAAATAAAGAAAAAACTTACATATTTTAATATTGACTGGTGGCTTGTAGCTGGTTACACTTGATGAAGAAAACGAATTCTGATGCTTCTTCGATGTGGGCAAGAATATATACTCAGATCGTAGTTCTCCCACCAAAAAACATAGAAAATTTTGTCTTTTCTATTGGATCAGAGTTAACGAAGGAAGGGAGAAAAAACATTATAATTCGTTAAAATTATTTAGAGAGGGGCAAGTCGAGGTTAGGTTTTTCTTAGAATCTAACCATTAACATTTGTTCTTTTGTTAAATATTTGAAAGTTATTTCTCAGAAGAAAGTCATTAATTTTTCATACAACTTGTAAATTCCTATGGCTTAAATATTTTAATCTCTTTTACAAATCCAATTTTCTAGAGTTAAGTGGTTGAATAACTAGCTCTTTTACAACAAATAACCCTTTACGTTCTTGAAAACCTTGGAAATCAATAAATGCAGACATTTTCTTTTTTTTGACGTGGAGGTTATGTGTTAACGTCTGTTTCAAATCAACTAACAATATATTTCTTGAATCACTTTTCTCTTATAGATTTCATGACTACTCCCTCCACTAATAAAATTACCCCCACACTTAAAACCATTAAATTAGCTTTAGTACGCATGCTCTTGCGCATGCTCAAAAAAAAAAAATTTTTTATAAAAATAACAAAATTTATTCTTATGGTTTTTGTAATTTGTCTCAATGGTGTGACTAATCAGGTTTCAGCGCAGCAATCTTAACTTTCTAGGTTCAAAACACCATTGAGACAAATTTTTTTTTTTAATTTTATTAACATTTTTTTTTATAAAACAAAAGAAAAAAAAATTCCTTCGAGCTGGATTCGAACCAGCGACCTCTGGATATCTCTTATATTTAAATCAAACCAATTACAGTCCCTTGCTTCTGCCAACTGAGCTACCGAAGGTGATATATTTGTTAATAATATTATTTAATTATTTATTTAATTATTATAAACAATTCAAATACCAACAACGTAAATTCAAATTACATACACAGCAAAAGTATAATGACTCTTTGGTCAAGACGGTAAGGTAATGGATTCCCAAGCTGGAGACCCGGGTTCAAATCTCGCTTGGGAAAAATTTTTTGCAAAAATAAAAAAAAATAATATTAATAATAAAAATAACAACGAGAGGGCGCAACGATCCCAAATTCAAAATGGCCTCTATGACAGAAAATCCAAGATGGCGACAAAACAAATCCCCACCACCGAATGACACCACTAGCCGCTCAGACCACGAATTTAATCCGCGAGACCACCCGCTGTTATCAAACGCCGATTAAATTAATTCGTGGTCCAGAACCCGTATAACTATACTACTATGGAGATGACCCATTAGAAGGAACAATCAAAATGAATGAAAATTAAATAAATTTTAGTTGTAACAATAATCATTGTAACGATAGAGAATGAAATAAATTTGCAGTCACGAATTTCGATATATATTAAAGAAGAAATTAAAATCCCCCCAGCAGGGAAGGCACAGTTGCTTCAGCAACTGTATGATCATTTTTTACATCATATGTAAACAAAAATATAAAATATAAAATATTTTTATTTACGAATATCTAAATCAGCTGCTAAAAGCATCTGTCTATAAAGCAAAAAAACTAGCATATTTAGATGGTGTAAAAAATCCTTTATATATGTCAGTATAGTATTTAATATCGCATCGATGGTGCGCGCGCCATATGTTGTTGGGATATAGGCGTGAATCCCAGGTCTGTAAAGTTAGCACATACGTTTATAGCACAATCAAACCAGACTATAAAAAACAAAAAAAAAAAGCACAAAAATTGCGGATTCCGCACCAAAAACGTATATAATTCGCACCTAACTCCTGATATAGTTCGGTTTGATTGTGCTATAATGTATGTGCTAACTTCACATACCTGCAAATCCTGTCATGCTAATTATGCTAATATATACAACATACACATGTTTCCTGATGAACGTAACCTTTTGTTTATAATATCTTTTCGTATTTATTTTGCTTTTGGGAATATATATATATTTTTATGTTATTATATAAAAAATATTCATAATTATATATTTATTCAATTTGAATTTGGATATTAATTGTCAAGGTAATTAATATTATAATAATACAATAAATAAATAATATCAATATAGATTGATGCATATAGTAATTAAGTAAATTTTATAAATTTGTATTGTGTGCAATTGTGTGATATTTTGGTGACAATTCATTTACATTTACAAATGAAAAACAATAGAAAAAAAGAATGAAATTGAATGTAACCAGTGCAATAAAATTTTTAGTGGAAAAAGAAGACTTCATGCTTATACAAGTTGAATTCATAAAATTGAGCTAGTTAAGACAATAACTGAAAACGAAACTTGTGGATACTGTGATAAAGAATATGCAAATAAAACAAACTTCTATTATCACTATTCACATTGTCATCAAGTCTTAGATTATCAAACTATAAATTGTCCATTCGTAGGTTGTGATAAATCTGTGAATATATAAGTATACTTTTTTAAAGCTGAGAAAACACATTTGAAACAAGCATCATTATCCAGTGAAGATGGTAGAGTTCGCTTTTCTTAATGATGATAGTGATTACTATGTCATTTGTTCATTTAATTAATAATAATTAGTGTGATATTTTCTAATATAAATTATATTTATTCATTGTAAAATATATTATTTATACAGATTTCATGGATTGGAAGGGTAGAGTTAAAACCAAAAAGGTTGCACCTTTATAATCAAAGATACAAAGAGCAGAGTTTTGGTAATTCCAACACCAAAAGACAATACATCTGCAACTGCAACTTTAAAAAATTTAAAACCACTGTATGTCCATCTATAATGGATGTTACAGGTGTTAAAGATCCTGACAATAATAATCAAAGTAAGGGTGTGAACTCACGACAAGCTAAAATTTCCGCTTATAAACATGGCAGCTATAAAAATAACCAAAAAGTAATTAAATTCACTAAATTATCACTGAATTAACTACTATTTACTGAATCAACTGCAAATCCGTGGTGTCTCTCCGTGACTGCAGAACAAGCTTGACACCACCAAGCTTGTTCTAAAATCACGGATTCGCGATAAATTTAGTAAATTTATTTAATTTTTGGTGATTTTTATAGCCGCCATGTTTACAAGCGGAAATTTCAGCTTGTGATGAGTTCGCACCCTATAGTTGATGTTGAGTATTGGTGATTTGATTGTAGAAAACCTTTAATTTTCGAAAAAAAACTGTTTTTGAAATATTTCCATGTTAAATAAAGTGTATTTTATATTTTGTTATTTTTGGTTCATTAATATTATTTTATTATTGTTTTATCAATTATCGATATTTTATATATTTTTTCATTGTTGTCAAGTGTATTAAATTTTAGAGCGGTGTGTTCACACGCAAGTTTTTGCTGCAATGCTTTATGCTTCATGAATGAGTGCCCTCACCGGTAAGTTTTCTCGCTCACTGACGAATCGAGTCTCCGCTCGGTCTCTACGACTTCACAGCTCTATGGTGTTATTTATTTTTCATTAGCAATGTACAATTGTAGCTACGAACAAAAGTATTTAGAAAAATGTGAATCGTGTTCATATGCAAATGTTTCCTTGTCAAACGAATTCATGATAAATCTTTTAATACCAAATAAAAATAACACATTCACTTTACAAGAAACTTATTGATAAATCACTAACATTGTGGCACGAAGAGGTTGGTATATGTGTCGATTGTTTTAGATCAACGAAAATTCTAAGAAAGATCGAAGTCCTCTAAATTACTGATATCATTGTTTTAAATCTACTCTACATCAATAAATTTAAATGGTCAAGTAAAAATGATAATTGCTTAATAAAAGGAATACCCACTTCTAAAATTCACATTTGTGGTTCTACCAAAAAGACTAGAAAGAAGGAGAATAAACTCCGTACATTGGAAATGGGACAAAATGTGTCCTGTACCTCGAGCTTCTCAAATTTGCCAATTTTGCGCTGATTGGGTTCTACGTATGAAGTTAGTTATTTTGTCAGTTATTTCCGCAAAAATACTAGCTGGATAAAAATTGATATTTTGTTCGTTGCTAGCAAAAACTGGTGAAGTAATGCAAAAAATGCTTACATATTTTTTTTTTTAGAACGAACAAAAATTAATACGAATGGTACCAAGTAATTTTATATACTTCTTAATATTATAGTTTTTTCTATCGAATGATTGCAGGACTTTACAAAAAGATGTGATATCTAAACAAAAAAAGAAACACAGTTTTTTTTACAAAAAGGAGCGTCAAGTATTCGAAATCCCCACTAATTATGTGATTATAGTAATTTTATTTTATATTGATATTTATTAATTTTTTAGATACAAAAAGATATAATACCAAAATAGGTCAAGAAGGAAATATTTAACGCATATAATTAAGTCTTAATCTTTGACAAAATTTTATACTTGACCCCGCCCGGTTCTTCCCAAATAAAATTTAAAGCCTACACACGTCTCGACAACAGAGTTAATGGTATTTTCCAATTATCCATTATTATATATATATTAGACCTGTCCAAAAAAAAAGAATTTTTTTTTGTACCCTCTTGAGGTCTAAATTTGTTCTTTATGATGACACAAAAAAAAAAATAAAAAAATTTTTTTTTTAGGATTTTTTTTGAGCCTGCTCATCGGGTTTTTGTATTTCCCATTTGATTAGCACGCACGCGTATGGCTGTATATCTTTGACTTTGCATGACTCAGTCAGTTTTAATCCTAGAGAGTTGATATTAGTCTCATTTTGTAGCTTATGAAAATACCTTCAAATTGTCATTGTATATTTTTTTTGTACTGTTTTTTGTTTTTTCGTCTCAAAAAAAGCTTGTAAATCATCAGTCTGGTACGACGCCGCACGGTTCACACCGTCTCTTATATTCATCTTACAATTTTGCTGATTTTTATTAATAGTATTTCATATTATTTAAAATAAATCACATCAAAGTGTGCGCGTATACCTGCTTAATTAATATTAGTAATTTTCTCAACGGGTTTCCATTAATTATTTGATATTTATTGGGTTTGTTCTACTTGGGTGATATTACACGTGTACATAACCTATCACGCGTCTTTAAGTTCGGTATAAAGTTAAAAAAAAAAAAAAAAAAAAAAAATAAAAAATAAATAAATCACCAAGTCTATGCTAATATAACGGTGCTACTCCAAAGTGTCCAATAAGACTCAAAAGATAATCAATTTGATTATCCGATATACGTCTATATATAGTGAAATATACGTCTACAGAAGTGAAAAATCAACGATCATTGTTGCATCAGATTGTGGATCAAACATTATGAACATATTAAAGTGTAATTAATACTGATTTTCCCAGATAATAATTACTGATTTTATCAAGTAATCCATAGTGTGCTCAATTTAGAAAAAAAAAAAAAAAAAAAGAAAAGGATACATATATAATAAAGTATTACCGGGTCTTATACTGCGTCTCATTAAAGCGTGGCTTGCATCATCTCCTTGACCTGGGGATAGTTGTGGTTAAAGTGGTAATACATCATATCGACATAGTCTTTGCTTAACCAGAGGTCATCACAGTGTTATTCAATCAGCTGTACTTATCCGTAGTTACACAATGTGATGTACAGCGCTGCTTACTTGGTAATAACTATACAAGAGGTCACTACTACATAATTTGAACAGCTGTTCTTACTTGTTTGTATACATATAGACAAAATGTCTATTATAAGATCACCAGCACGGCGTAGCTTGTCACTCGATCTTGGTGTCAACAACACAACTGATACAGACACTTCTTTGATGAGTAAAATGCAACAATCTAACACTACTACAATGTCTCAAGAAATTAACAAATTATTAGCTGGTGCATCAAGTACTGTTAGTGATCGTAAACCCATTGGTCGTCCTAGAAAAAATGTTTCTGTTAACACAACAGGCAATAATACTCCTGTTAGTGATGTTACACTTGACCAAATAAAAACTCTAATTGAACAACAATCAATCAAACTTAATAATATTGTGGAACAACAATCAATCAAACTTAATAATATTGTAGATGCATTAACAACATTTACTGCTTCAGTTAATAAAAAATTTGCAGCCGTTGACACCGAACTACGTGATGCAAATGATAATATTGTCGCTCTGAATCAAAAAGTTAATAATAATTCTAAAAATTGAGCACACCACTCAAATTACACACCTGATGCCAACAACAGTAAACAACTAATTGAACGTATGCCAAATATCATAGTATTCGGCATACCTGAAGATACAAATGAAAACATTACTGTTACACAACGTGTCCTAAGTGATCGAGGTAAGGTTGATCAACTTATAGATACAGTACTTGAGACTTACACCAATATTGGCACTGTTAAAGTAAACTCCTCACGCATACATCTTTATTCTGGTACTCTTACAAAGCCCAGAATGACCAAAATAAAATTTAACAGTACTTTTTATAAAGACATATTTGTGCAGAAAGTCTTGGAGTTGAAAAAGGCAAAGCAATTAACAAACTGGATGAGCAAAATCGTGATATCGCAGGATTTCACACCTGCTCAATTAGCCCAGCGGCGACAGCTGACAGATCAGCTGACACAAGATGGCGTAACCAATGCTCGAGTGAGATTTGTCAACGGTGTCTTCAAGGTTGTCAACAATCGTCAACAATCAATGCAACAACAACAACAAGAAACTTGAAATTATTGTATAATAACAATAATAATAATTATCATAATATTAATAGTATTTTTAAAATAAAGCCTGTAACTTCCTCTTTATCAACTTGTTCACCTGTGTCTACATCATCTTTCTCTTCCAGCTCTTTCAGCTCTACAACTAATTATATACATGCTACTCAATCTTTGGATACTACTGGGAATATGTTTAATATATTTTATCAAAATACTAGGAGTATTAAAAATAAATTTATGGATACTTATTTAAATTCTCTAGCACTCAACTATGACATTATTCTTATTACTGAGTCATGGCTTGAACCAGGTATTTCTTCCTATCACTATTTTGATAGTAATTATTTTGTTGTTTTCAGAACAGATAGACACGTGAAGTATAAATCTAAAGGTGGTGGTGTGCTCTGTGCAATAAAACTTAACAAGTTTAATAATATACATGTAATTAACCTACCGGAAAAAATTACTGATATTATTGAAATGGATATACTTGGCATTTACCTGGATTACTATGGCTCAGCATATCGTATTTTTGTTATCTACATTCCTCCTGATATCATAAATAGCAAAAAGACAATATTCTCTAAATTCATTAAACTGTTTCAGGAATATTTAACTAAATTTAATTGCCACTTGATCATTGCTGGTG
The DNA here is from genome assembly GCF_014905175.1 of Aphidius gifuensis. Classification (NCBI taxonomy): domain Eukaryota; kingdom Metazoa; phylum Arthropoda; class Insecta; order Hymenoptera; family Braconidae; genus Aphidius; species Aphidius gifuensis. The sequence goes on along the minus strand of NC_057789.1, from coordinate 19,509,764 downwards.
ATTTCAATTTACCAGAGTTCAACAACATGTTACCATCTGCACATAGTAAACTTTACTCTATTATTTCTCTATTTATGTCAACATTGAATCTACAACAGCTTAATACTATTCTTAATTCTCATGGAAAAATTCTAGATCTTATATTCATTTCTAATTTAACGTGTTTAATCTCACCAGCTGATGCATTAGTTCCTCAGGATGACTATCATCCTCTTCTACTTGTAAATACTATATTATATTATATCTACACCTAATGATTGTTTTGTATCAAAAATCTCATCAACTAATTATAAGATGAAATACCTAGATTTAGAGAAATTCAAATACGACCTAAGATCTTTAAATTGGGATAGTTTGTTCAGCGTGAGTAACAGTATGTTTTCAGTTGATCATCTCTCTGATATTTTTTATAATACATTCTTTAAGCTAGTAAACAATAACTATTATCCACCACAGCGTCCTTACGAAGCTTCAACTTATCCATGCTGGTACTCTGCCGAACTAATAGCACTCATTAGGATTAAGCATAAGTATTTAAAAATTAATAAGAACAATAAATCAAAGTCAATTAGTACAAGAATTAGAGATATTACAACAGCTGTTAAAGATCTACTGCGTAAAGACTTTGCTAGATATAATTATAATCTAGAGAATAATATAAGTACAAATCCTAGGCAATTTTGGAATTTTATTAATAGTAAATTGAGTCAGTCTAATACAATAAGCTGTATACTCATAAACGATAACATAGTTTATAATCTACAAGAAATAACAAATGCATTTGCTACACAATTCTCAATTACATGATTTTCAATTTAACTGCTAAACATATTTTATTTAACATAAAAATGTTTTTCTCTATCAAGCTCAACAATTTTATACTTTTGAATAATACTACTTATCCTACTAATGATAATAATAAAATACGTTTACAAGTTAAATTGCATATACCTGCAAAGTCATGATTTTTAAGGTTTACTTGAAACAAAACTATTAACAGTACAAAAAAAATGTACAGGGACAATTTGAAGGTATTTTCATGAGCTAAAAAATGATTTAATTAACAAATTTAGACCTCAGGAGGGTACAAAAAAAAAACTCTTTTTTTTTTGGACAGGTCTAATATATATACCCTTCATAATTAAATTAAATTAAATTAAATTAAATTAAATTAAATTGAATTAAATTAAATTAAATTAAATTAAATTAAATTAAATTAAATTAAATTAAATTTTGATTATTATTTAATTTTGTATATCTAACTCCAGAATAAATCGGAGGCTTATTCCATTTACTTTTTTCGTTAAAAATCGGGTAAACCCGGTAATACGTATTTTGATTTATTATTATTATTATTTGAAATTCCAGCTTAATGTGGAGAGTATACAAGTCAACTCACTATAGTAAAAAGGGGAAGGGGAGTAGTATAAGATTTTCACGATATATTGTTTTAGAGTATCACAAACTCTCTCTCTGCTTTGGGACTCCGAGCTGAACAGTCGTTCTCTCTGAATAAACCAGGTATTCTGAGCCTCTATGGGTTATCCCTGAGAGTAGCCTCGTGTTCGTTTTGGTTATGTTTGACTTAGGTTAATCCTGGTCTTGTTTAGCTTTTGATTGTTAATTTCGCGAATATCTTAAATTTCAATTCGATTATTGGAGGTTTGTGACGACGAACTACGATTAAGTTGATTTAATTAATTCGGATTTTTGGTAGAATAACGCGTAAATTAATTTTCCCATCACGATTTTAGTTTTGCTTTTGTAAACGATTATCTTTTGAGGCTATTTACAGATTTAGAGTCGATTTACTGGCGGTTTGTGTAAGCAGATTTCGATTAAGTTGAGGTATCCTCGATTCTAGTTTTCGGTTATAAAAATATGCTTATTTTGGATTTTCGATACGTTTTAATTATGTTTTGTATTTTTTTATTGAGATTTTTGAATATAAATTTTGGCTTACGGCTTTGCTTAAATATTTGTTTGTAAAATTTATTATTTAATTAATTCTCCACACAACTTTACCCGTCCCTCTCTCCATAACCCACATACTGAGCGACTCTTGGTTTTCCTCGAAGACTAAGTCTATGGAAGGTTTGTTTCGATTGAGTTTCTGGTGTTAATTTTGTGTTTTTAATTTTACGATTACGACTACGTTTAAGATTATGTTTGAGTTTCCGTTCAGTTTCCGTTACGTTGCAGTGTTGCAGTTGGATTTACAGCAGGTTTTATGGTTTTACTCCGATTTTACTCATTTTCTAGTTATTATTGTTATTATTGTGTTTGAGAATTTATTTTATGATTTTGAGCTACGAAATTACGTTTCAGATTATTATTAATATTATATTTTGTCATAATTAGTTTTTTTTGGTATTAATATTTGGCCTAAAAATCGAATAAACGAATTATATATTTAATATTTATTTATATTAATTTATAAATGTTGGTTATGTGAGGGTAGATCATAAATAATAACAAGTACAATTTAATATTATTGGTTACGTTTATTTAATTAGCAGTCAGACAATATATAATGCGAGACAAGAGTGTAAAGTGCACGGCGGCCGGAACTGGAATGAGTATATTATATAGGGGTGCATATAGTGTGTGTGTAGTGTATGGTTGTGTATGTTTGTTTAGTGTCAGCCTGTAAGTTAAGATTTGTGTCCGGTAGTGTAGCAGTTGTAAATATATTTAGTCAGGGACGTGTCATCAGACTTTGTATCTCCAACACCTCCTCTCAAAGATGATGGCGTAGGACCTGTTGTTTACGTTATTTGTAGACCAAGTCCTTGGCTGCAACTTGTCAGTTTAGTGGATGTTAACCCTTTGAAGCAACATGTCTGCTGGCATCTTATCAGTTGATAGGTATGATGGTGTTACTCGTCCTTGTTCATAGACGTCTCGGATGAAATGATGTCTAATGTCAATATGTTTAGTGCGAGAATGATATGCTTGGCTAAATACAAGTTTTTGAGCACTTTGATTGTCATTGTAAATAGTTGTATGTTCTATTAACATACCAATCTGACGAAATAGCTCTTGCAAGTATAACGCTTCTCTGGTTGACTCTGATAAAGCCATATATTCAGCTTTAGTGCTAGATAAAGCGATAGTTCTTTGCTTTCTTGATTTCCATGATATACTGGCACCAGCCAATATGAAAGCATATCCAGTATATGATTTTCTATCATTTCTGTCACCTGCCCAATCAGCATCAGCAACACCATACAATTGTTTACCAGTTCTTTTATATACAAGCTTGGTATCTATACTGCCTTTTAAATATCTGAGAACTCTTTTTGCTGCTTTCCAATGTTCAGATGAGTAACATGAGTTAAATTGACTAAGATAGCTTACTGCATATGAGATGTCTGGCCTGGTAGAAATGGCTAAATACATCAGAGCTCCAATGAGTTGCCTGTATGGAAATCTTTGGAGTTCATCATTATTTATATTCTTTGGTTTCTCTAAGTTGCAGTTAGCCTCGATAGGAGTCAAGACTGGCTTGCAGTTTGACATATCAAATCTTTCAAGAATATCCTCTATGTATTTCTTCTGATTTAATTGTACTACATCATTTATTTTAGGCCTGCTAAATTCTATACCTAAGCATCGTTTTACTTCACTAAGATTTTTCATTTCAAAAACTTTGGAGAGTGACGATTTGATTTCATTTATCCATGTAATATTAGCAGATGCAATGAGCATGTCATCCACATATATTAATATTATCATGATGTCGTGTTTGTCTCTGGCGACAAACATGCATGGATCCTGAGTAAGCTGTTGTAGACCAAGTTTCTTCAATTCAGTTACCAGTTTCCTGTTCCATTGAACTCCAGCCTGTTTAAGTCCATATAGTGCTTTTCTTGATAAACAGACTTTGTTGTTCTCATTATGGAGTTCATTTTTCCAATTTTCTGCTGTTTCTAAAATGCGTGTGTCTGACATGACCTGCCTACTCGATCCGACAGGTTTGCCTGACAACATTTTAGTCAGCATATCTTCAAGCCCTTCAGGGACTTTCATGTAGACTTTCTCATTCAAGTCACCATTCAGGTAGGCTGTTACGACATCCATTTGTTGTATCATGAGTCCAAATTCTGCTGCTAGTGCAGCCATGACTCTTATTGAAGTGAGTCTTGCAACTGGTGAGAATGTTTCAAAATAATCTTCACCTGATTTTTGAGAGCATCCTTTAGCTACTAATCTGACTTTCTTTTTGCCAGAAATTGAGCTAGGAATTTCTTTTGTCTTGAAGACGTATCTATTGCCAATAGCTTTTCTGTCTTTTGGTTTTGGTACAATATCCCATGTTTTGTTTTAATTTGAGATAGTAATTCATTTTCGATTGCTTGTTGCCATTCTTCGGCATCATCAGAATTTTTGGCATCTTGAATTGTAATTGGGTCTTCAGTTAGGTTTGCCATTTCATCAGCTGCTAGTTCATTTGGTAGCTCATCTTCAGAGTCATCTACAATTTCTATTGTATTGTTTCTTATTTGTTGATATATTTTTCTAGGTCTACCTTTACCACCTGTTCTCAATATAGTTGGTCTACCACGACCTCTTATTGATGTATTATTTGGTCTATCTGGTATATTTTCTCTAATAGGTGTTTCTGGAGCTAGTTGGAAATCATCAATGGATTCATTGTCTGAAACATATTCATTATTAATTGATGGTCCATTATTAATTATTTTGAAGGAATTCGATGGTGGATTTTGGTTCACCATGTCCCCACCTTCACCTAGAATTTCTTCATACATATTATTATAATACTTATCATTCATGAATTTTGCACTGCGGCATATTATTATTTTTCGAGTTTCTGGATTCCAGACTCTGTATGCTTTTGATGTATCTGAATATCCAACAAATACACATTTGTTTGCTCGTGAATCAATTTTGCCTTTGTTTATTTTGTTATCTAAGGCATATACTGTGTAAATTTGAAAATGGTCAACGTTTGGAATTTTATTTGTCCACAGCTCGTGAGGCGTTTTGCCATTTAAAGGTTTTGTTGGACATCTGTTACGAATATAATTGGCTGTATTGATTGCTTCAGCCCAAAATGTACCTGGTATTTCAGCATGTCGCATCATGCACCTTGCCATTTCATCCAGGGTTCTATTTTTTCTTTCAGCTACGCCATTTTGTTGTGGTGTATATGGTACAGTTAACCTCCTCTTAATTCCATTTTCTTGTAGGAATTTATCAAAGTTTGAATTGCAGTATTCTTGACCATTATCCGTCTGTAACATTTTAATTTTCTTGCCAGTAAAATTTTCAACCATAGATTTATATATTTTAAATTTTTCTAACGCTTCATTTTTATGTTTTAAAAAGTATACTTCACCCCATCTTGAGTAGTCATCTATGAAGGTGATGAAGAATCTGTGTCCACTGTGAGAAGGGCATCGAACTGGACCGCTTACGTCACTGTGGACTATTTCTAGTCAATCTGTTGTCCTCCCGTCATTGGATTTTGGAAATGGTTGATTGACAGCTTTTTCTTGAGCGCACACTTCACAGTCTTTAATTTCTTGAAGTGATTTTGGTGTATTTAATATTCCTTGTTTACACATGAGCTTTATGTCTTTTTCGTTGACATGGCCTAGACGATGATGCCATTTTTCAAAGTCGTTTTTGGAATTAAATTCGGCAAGATTTGCAGCGTTTTGGCTCTCTTGAATATAATATAGATTGCCAATTCGCTTTGCTGTTATCAGTACATTATCATTTATGTCAGATATTGTCGCTTTTTCTTTTTCAAAGAGGATTTTATAATTTTTATCTGTCATTTTTGACACTGACAGTAAATTAGTTCTTAAATCATTCACATATAAAACACGATCTAATTTCACTGTCTTTTGTTTATTACCATCATTTATATTTATTTTAATTTCACCAACACCACTTATTTTTGTTGAATCATTATTGGCAAGGCTTAATTTTAAATTTGCTTTTTCAATTTGTTTAAATAGCTTATTGTTTGCAGTGATATGTGATGTACTGCCACTATCTAAGCACCATAAATTTTTATCGTTTGATTTGTTAGCATTGTTTACATAATTCATTAATGCGATTTCTTCATTTGTTTGAGCACTTGCAGCGAGTTCAATATTTTCATCGTATTCATCTTCTTCTTCTTCTTCTGCATAACTTGCATGTTTATAAATATTTTTCGAATAGCAATCTTTTGCATGGTGATTGTAACCATTGCACTTTTCACAGCGTATTGTATTGCTTGACTTTCTGTCAAAACCTTTGTTATTGTTGTTGTGCGGGGTCCATCTTCTCTGTCCATTCGTTCCCCCACCTCTGTTGTTATTGTTATACCGGTCATCTGTTTCTGTGTGTGACAGCGGTTTATGTGCAGGTCGTTTTCCACCTCGAGAAAACGAGTTTCGATTGCTCGGGCCTTTTCGGCCAAACGAAGATTTTGCGTACATGGCTCTCTGACCTTGACTGTTTCCACTATTTTCTGTAATAGATTTTCTTGCATCTGACTCTTCTAGAAGTTTCGAGCGCAGATCTTGCAATGATGGAAAAGTCTCTCTAGTCATAATTATCATTCTAAAATTTTCAAATTCTTTAGGCAAACTATTTAATAAAAACATGGCCAAAATTTCATCTGTTACTTCCAAATTTATTTGTTTGGATTTATTAACAAGATCAAAGTATTCATTAATATTATCTCGGATGCTTTTTGCGCTATCCATTTTAAAACGAGTAAGCATGGCAAGTAAAGTTACTCTATTTATTGGTGCACTTGACTGATGCTCATTTTTAATTTTGTCCCATAATTCTTTGGACGTATTTGTAGAATTAATACTTTGTAATTCACTAGCTGAAACGGCTAGGATTATTTCACATCTGGCCAGTTTATCTTTTTGATTCCAATCATCACATTCTGTTGGAGGTTTTGTTTTAACGCCTGATACGATATCCCAGAGATCCAATTTATATAAATATGATTCCATCCGGACTTTCCATATTTCATAATTATCATGTTTTAATGGATCAATTGAGATAACGTGAGATTTCGCCATTGTCACTAATTTTTATATATATATGCACTCACTGTTCACACGCGGTTTCTGATGCAATAGACGCTACACGTTTTCACTAGACGCGTTGTATGTTAAACGAGAAAATTTATTTAAATGCTTGTTATTTAATTTTTAGGCTAAATGCCTGGGCCCATAACCTGTTGGTTATGTGAGGGTAGATCATAAATAATAACAAGTACAATTTAATATTATTGGTTACGTTTATTTAATTAGCAGTCAGACAATATATAATGCGAGACAAGAGTGTAAAGTGCACGGCGGCCGGAACTGGAATGAGTATATTATATAGGGGTGCATATAGTGTGTGTGTAGTGTATGGTTGTGTATGTTTGTTTAGTGTCAGCCTGTAAGTTAAGATTTGTGTCCGGTAGTGTAGCAGTTGTAAATATATTTAGTCAGGGACGTGTCATCAGACTTTGTATCTCCAACAATAAATAATGTTTTGAAAATATTAATTCCCATAGCAACAGTCCAAGAAGGTAGCTGACTCAAAATGTGTGTTATTTTATATATTAATTGATTGTTTATTAACTATTAAATTATTGTTGTAGTTTTGTCGAAAAAAAAAAAATCATCGGGCCTTTGTTTGCCAGAGGCCCTTTGTCGTGCGCGTCTCTCTCTCTCTCTCTCTGACTGTAAGTACAACAAGACGTCAACTTTGTACTCTCGTACTTTGAACTATTTCTCTACACAATGAGATCACTAATATTAGAGTTTTGCAAAAGAAAATTCGACAGACTGTAACCTCGGCTGATTCTACTGCCACAAATGCACCAGTATCAATTGCCTTAACCTGCACAAACTCACATACTGTTCGTAGATTGCTTAACACTGCAAAAAATGCTCCACCAGTAAAACTTTCTTCGCTTAATCTACCTGGTAGCACAGATCATGCTAATCAAAATATTTTTAGTAGTGAGTTGCTCTCTTCACATTCCTTCAAGTTGCTTGGTAAAGCAAAGCACTTACTTAAGCCAATTGGCTTTAAGTATGTCTGGGCCAAGTGTAATATGATTCATGCAAAAAATAGTGATAACTCAATCAGACAAACTTTATTAAATGAAGATGATATAAATAAGATTATCCAACTGTACTCAAATGATCAAGCTGCATCTACTAGCACATCTACATCACAATGATGGTCTACTGGCAACAATATGGCAACTGTTATAAATAAAACAACTTGTAACATAGACAAAGTAAAAAATATCAAAAACAATACACTCTCTTACTCTGTACCCTCTCATAATTTACTTAATCTATGCTGCATCAACATCAACTCACTCAGAGCACATCTAGACGAACTTCGTACTTTTATCGATCAAACAAATATTATCCATATTATTGCTGTAACTGAAACTTGGCTATCCAATGTAATTCCTAACTCAATCGTCAATTTACCAGATTATAATTTCCATCGTAATGACCGTAACAACAATGGGGGTGGGGTAGGATTATACATCCACAATTCACTACATGCTTTTGAATTACTAAAACCTAAAACTTCTTGGCAAGGCAAACCAGGTAATGTTGAATTCATGACTTGTGAAGTTAGACCACATGGTTCTGAACCATCTGTTGTGGCTGTTGTTTATCGACCTCCTCATTCTCCTCTCTTGAATTTTACCAATACTCTTGCTGAATCTATGGATGGCTACAAGCATAGAATCGTCATGGGTGATTTTGATGCCGATCAACTATCTTCAAATGCAGACTCACAAACAATACGTAATTTTATAGACGATAATTCACTGCAACTAGTTGAACATACTTTCTCTCACTCAACAAAGAATTCACAAACGTGGCTCGATCTCTGTATGATAGATATAAATGATGTTGTAGCTATAAATCAGACACACCTTTTGCAGCTGGTCACCATCTTCTAACATTTGAGATGTGCCTTCAAATAATCAAACCACAGCCAAAGAAAATTAAAACTCGTCCCTATGTAAACTTGAATCAACCTGAGGTATTACAGCAGCTAACTAACAGCCTTTTCATCAACTCCTCTATACCTGAAAGTAATTTTAACAATAGTGTCAGTACCTTTGTCTCGAACTTTATGGGTTTCATTGAAGAAGTCGCACCAATCTCTCTAGTCACTGTAAATAAGAAGAAATCTGCACCATGGCTGAATGATCAACTTCGTCTTGACTATAATCAAGTACAAGCATGCTATAGAAAGTCAAGAAGAACTAACCAGTACCAAGATTTAGCAAAATATCGTTCATTAAGGTCACTACATCGAGCTCAAGTGGCAGCAGCTAGGGTAAATTACTATAAAAGCAGACTAAGCAATCTTGGTTCCAGTCACCTGTGGTCTGAACTTAGAAACCTTGGACTACTCAAAGAAAGAGCAACACAACATATTGCACTCGACGACTTGAATCAATATTTCACTTCATTATCAATCGATAGTGTCTCCACTTCGTATAGCACCACCATTCATACCGTGTCGCAAGGTACCCAGTTTCAGTTCCAAGAAATAAATGAGGCATCAACAGAACTAGCACTTAAAAATATTGACTCAAATGCGATTGACTATGAACAAATTCCTAAAAAAATGGTAATACCATTTCTACCAATACTTGCAGATAAATTAAAAGCACTATTCAACAAGTCACTTCAAACAGCTATTTTTCCTGATGTCTGGAAAAAAGTTCTTGTTGTAGCCATCAATAAGATACCTAAACCAACACGTAAGGAGGATTACAGGCCAATTGCTTTACTCAGCTACCTATCTAAAGCACTTGAAAAAATAGTTTATCAGCAGCTTGTAAATATCTGAATGCTCACCAATTAATTGATGAATACCAATGTGGTTTCAGAAAAGGACACAGCACCCAAACTGCTCTAATCAAGCTTTTGAATGATATCAGACTTGGCATGGATGAAAAGAAAGTAACTCTACTGGTACTTTTTGATTTTTCAAAAGCATTCGATACGGTGCCTCATGACATTCTCTTCATCAAATTAAGAAGTTTTGGACTATCTCCAAAAACCATTGAATGGTTTAAATCGTATCTGTCTGGGCGTAGTCAAGCAATTAAAGGCCTAGATGACGTACTATCTTGTTGGCTACCAATAACATTAGGTGTACCGCAAGGTTCCATTCTAGGTCCTCTACTTTTTACACTTTTTATTAATGACATTGGTGGGTCGATCAAGAACTGCCATAGACTCCTGTATGCCGATGACCTTCAAATTTATAGAAGCTGTTCACCACTTGAAATCAATCAGTGTATCAAATTAATCAACCTTGACATCCAAAGAATTAGTGACTGGGCCAAAGAGAACAATCTTACACTAAACATTAAAAAAACTCAGGCAATTGTCTTTGGTGCAAAACGTTTCATCAACAACATCAACTACTCAGAGCTCACTCAACTTGGTCTTCCAGATTCTCCAATCAGTTTTTCACCAACCATAAAAAACCTAGGTGTAATTATGGAGTCCAAGCTGACGTTCTCTGACCATATCAAACAGATCTTGTCCAAGAACAATTCGGCTTTCTACCAACTGTTTAACATAATGAAATACTCAGATCAAGGACTTAGAGTTAAACTAGTAACTGCACTAATCTTACCGCATATTAACTACTGTCTGGTTGCACTCCATGGACTTGGTATTGTACTTGATCTCAAGCTTCAACGAATCATCAATAGAGGTGTGAGGTTTATCTATGGATTCAGACGGGATCAATCAATCTCTGTACCGAGACGTCAACTTGGTTGGCTAAGTATTGAAAATATCAGGATGTTGTTTACTGCATCCCTTGTTTTCAATATTCTCAAGGACAATAAACCACAATACCTTGCTGAATTACTAATGACTCCAATCTCAACAAGACCTTCAAGAGCTCAACATGATCAAGCTCTGTTAATTCCAAAGTACAGGACAGATACGTACAAGCAAGCATTTGCGGTTGCTGCTTCTACTATCTGGAACAACATTTCCCCACAAATCTGCAATTCAAGTACCCTCACTTCTTTTAAATCTCAACTCAAGTCATGGTACCTTAACAATGAATCATCTGAGAAATAAGTCAAACCTAAATCTAAATTTTACTCCTCAACTTTTGTACCTTTATCACATCTTACAAATCATCTCAACCTGTTACCTCATCAATCATCGATAAGTCTAAACTCTCTGTTGCTACTATGATAAGTAATTTTCGATTTTACCAGATACAATACTTTCTTTATATATATCAAGGTCGTATCAAATACTTGCTGTACTTACACACTCTCATTTAACAATATTATTAATCATAAAAATGTAAATTTTTCCTCGCTACCACTGTACTCTCTTTACCTTTTGTTTAAAACTTAAACAATAAAAATTTTTTATCAAACAAGTCAATCAATCAATCCTACGCGTCTATCTGGAAAATCAGGCGACACAAAGGATCTGCTTTGTGTTGCTTGTCGGGCACGTATTGCATCATTTCCTTTGGGTTGCTTGTCGGGCACGCATTGTTTGAAAATTTATTTGACCGGGTTGTTAGAATAATTATTATATTAAATAATAATTCATTTCAAATAGTTTTGCTTTATTTAGAAAAATTTAAACTGTTTATTGATTTAGCTTGGATTAGCTTATTCGTTTGAACAAATAGATTGCATTGTTTGACCAGAGCAGTCTAGAATTTGTTTAGTTGAAAGTAAATTATTTCCAAGATAGTCAGTCTCGCATAAAGCTAATTGTGGAATTGTTTGGTCAATTGATTTAGTTATTATTTAAATAATATAGCCGACTCGCGTATAATTAGATTGTTGGTAGCTGGTCACTCAGACACCAAATTAATCATCTTGATTATTGAAGTGAAACTTCTTTAGAATGGGCAGTGAAAAAAAAAAAACAAAAGATGGATGCAACGAAAGTAACGGTATGAAGGTAAGTAATTTTAAATTATTCTTCATCTTGTTTTATTTATTTATTCCCTTGACAACGATACAAAAAAATTTGTTTAAAATTTTAGTTTCATGAAAGATTCAAAAGACAAAGGTGAATATTAAGGTTAAAACTTTTATTATATACAATATATAATTTATTATGTTATTTTTGATCAAATAATGAGTATTTAAAATTAATCTGTTAAATAAACAAATAATACACAAGATAATAGTTATTCAAGTGCTTGACATAATACGACAGCAACATCATAATCACAATACCAAACAACAATAAATAATATGTGAATGAAATGTGGTACCACGTGAACGTAAAGATAGCAAAGATGGTAATTTAGATTGTATAGGATTTCAAGAGACAATTAATGACACTGAAATATTATTAAAAACATCTGATAAATGTACTGGTAATCCTAAATCAGTAAAATTTAAAATAGGACCAGGTGCTATACCAATGTCTGGTAATTTTCATGAGACTTGTACTGGTAGTTGTAATAATATTTTAAATCAAATAATGAGTATTTGAAATAAATCTGTTCAATAATCAAATCATACACAAGATAGTGGTTATTCAAGTGCTTGTGCTTGCCATGATCGAAATAAATTCAAGATCTTGAATGAATTTGTTAAGGACAAAAAAATGGAACAGATGATTAAATATTGAATCATTCAATGAAACAACAACAACAGGAGTAAATAATAATTTAATAAATGATGTACCGAGTGGAAATCAAAATAACAATAACAATATATAAACAGCAGCAATCATAATAGAACAAATACATGGTGGCGGCGATGAAGCACCATCATGTGTTTGTGGTTAATTCGCTTATAAAAAAGATGTTAAAAACATCGATCATTATTTGACATTAAATTATTTTAACATCGAATAGTTCGTTTTGTTTTTTTTTTTTTTTTACGGAGGCTAGGAGCCATAGGCTCAGCCGCAGTCTTAAATTCATCGGCGAAAAGAAAAAAAAGGCTCATAACTTACGAACTAACTAACCGAGAGACTTCGTACCAGGCTCAAAAGAAGCGCATTAAAAAACTCTATCGCCCGCGTTATAGGTTTTTTGCTCTATTGATAATACTTTTTGATCAAAAAACTAAAATGTAAATTTTGAAAAAGATTTTTCTTCTTAATTAAAAATTTGTGGTGTCTAAACTTTCCAATTTTTAGAATTTCTAAAATAATATTTCCGAAAAAATATAAAAAGAAAGAATGTTCGAAGTTGAAACTTTAAATTTTAAAAATCAATGAAGTAGTTGGACAAAAGACTTTAGAAATTTCATAAACAAATAATAGATTTTTTTCTTTTTTTCTCTTCATTGATATGTATTTTTCCCTTTCCACGAAGTAAAATACTGCTTTTAAAATGTCAGATACAAAAAATATCAGTTTAGGAAAATATAATTGGCGTAACTTTACAATTTTCATAGGTACATAAGGCTTGTAGATATCTCGTTGTGACTGTAGCGTCAATGTCTTACTGTGCAGTGTCTAACTGTGCAGTATTGTACTGCATAACAGTTCTTCTTTTCAATACGATTCGTTACAAAAAAGAAGAAAAAAAAAAAAAAATTCGATCTGAAATTTTCAAAGTCTCGCGATACCGGCGAGACTTTCAGTCGATACTCTCGGTCTCGGTATCGGTATCGTTTTATTGACTGAAGGAGATCTCGGTCTCGGTCTCGGTCTAGCGTCTCGTGAGACGACGCATGCGAGACCGAGACTAGTCTTAAAGTCTTAAGTTTTAAACTGTTATTGAGAGAAAAAAAACCGTAATGCCGTCACTAGATTTTTTTTAGGCGCATAATTTGAGCCTAATACGAATTCCCTATCTTGATTATAACAAAAGTTATGGCTCGCCGAAAAAAAAATAAAAAAAACTGACCAAAAAATGTCATCATAGAGTTGAAATAAAATGTTTATAAGGCTCCAAAAAAAGCTTTGAAAAACTCTATTGCCTTTCTTTTAAATATGAATAATGTTTTCGTTAATTAACGGTTAAAATATGTCTAAGCATTAAAAATAACAATGGCCCTAGCCGGAGTATTGAAAGTTTTCAATTTTCAACAGGTAACGCTGGCCACATGACTCAACAAATGTTACCAGGTCTTTTTTTTTTATTCAAATATTGAAGAGATAGCTACTAACTTAAAATTAAATTTATTTCCATTATAATTTGTATTGATTTTATTTATATTTTTCAGGCTGTAACATGTCAGATTACGAGGCTGAAATTGACTCAATATTCAAAAATATTGAAAGCTTAAGTCATCTAAAGTTGATATATTGGGAAAATATTGAAAGATATCATCCCGACAAAAATCCTGAAGATAAAAGAGCAACTGAAAAAACTCAGTATTTCATGAATATATACATAAAACAGAATGAATGTATACATAAAATAGTAATAGAAGTGTTCATCTGACTAGTGGTTCAATAAATAAATATTTATATAAAATTATATTCTGTGTTAAGTTTTTAAATTAGAATTTCATTTACATAGAACCTTAATATTATAACTAATCAATAAATTTAAAAATTTCTATTATAATTGTTAATGACTGAATGAACATAATAGTCCACTCGGAATGAGAACGAAAAAGACAACTAGTCAAAAATATATTAATGCAACGAGAGATCTTTCAATTACTATTTATTAGAATTACTAAAGAAGTTTCACTTCCCTGTGCGTACAATAACACGCATCTTTTTTTTATTTAAACGGTTGAGTTTTAGAGCAGGTTGTCAGAAGATAAATCAATTACGGTAACTGGCCACTCAGATACTGTTTTAAGTGATTGTTTTATCTGTTCGGTCGAGGTTTAGAATAGAATTGTTTTTAGGATAAATTAATGAAGGTAACTGGCCACTAAGATACCAACGCAATTAATCGATTTATTAGACGGGTAAAATATCGGTAACAATTTGATTAGCCGTTGTCTTGGCCGACTCAGGACCTAATCAGCTAATTTTTGTCTATAAATTGTTCGATTGGATCACTCATTCGGAATTCTCAGCATAACAACTGTTCGATATTAATATACGGTTGCTAAATTCGTGATTTCAACCGGGCCGTGTTATTAGCTAGCTTGATTAATAATTAAAACTCGTTTTTGTCAATAAATCGAATGTTCGATTTATCGAGCTACGAGATATTGACCAATCTTATTATATTCAAATTTATTATCGATTATTTCCAATAAGAATCAGGGAATCACCTCTGCGTTGATCAAAAGGAATTTTGACCAATTCTGACGTAAAATTCTGATAAGTTAAAAATATCAACTTCGATTTTGATTCACGTAATTGTCTTTGGTCCACCATATCGACCCAACTGTTGTTGTTGATCAATCAACATGTCGAATAGCGTAGCAGTCTTTAAAAAGCGAGGTAGGCCACCGCGTAACCCCCCAACTTTAGGAAGCATGGCTAGTTCCACCACTAAGTTGAATGAAGATCTGGCTGCTGGATCCTTGATTGGTGATGATGTCCCAGTGGTTACGCTGACACAGGCATCACCGGAGGATCAGGCAACTGGTAATTCCGGTCGACTCCCATCTCGTCCAGGTTCTTTTCTCTCTTCTATAGGAAGTATTGGAGACTTATTTGGGGATGACGTTGGCCCCAGGAATAATAACAATTCGGTGGACTCTCCTCGGCTCCTTAATGAACGGATTACCACACCGACAGGTCAATTTCCGCCGACAATGCCCCGCGTCGGAGATCCGTTTCTAGGACCTTCAGGTGGCGGATCTAATCCACCCCTGGCTAAAGGATTCACCAAGACTAACAAAAATGCAAAAGAAAAACCACCAGTACCAACACTACCACGTTTTGTTGACCTGCCGCGAGATCATGAAGGTCCAGTCCTCCGTAGTAAGTTTAGCTCGCGTAGACCGGCAGATGATGATCTACCAAATCGTCAGGTTGATCTTGATGATGATCTAGGTAGACACATACCACCATGTCAACAAAAGACTAAAACATAGGCGGATGACCGCCAGGTTTTGAGCTCAAATTCGCGTCGTCTTTCAGAGGCACCACCATATATTTCAAGACGTCAGGATTATCCTGAAGACAACTTGGAGTATTTGGAGCCTCCACGTCCTCAAAAGACCAGAAACTTGTTGTATGATCAACGAGTTTCTCGTGCAATCTCGCGTCGTCTCCCAGAGGCACAACCATATGTTCCAAGACGTCAAGAATATCCTGAAGACGAATTTGA
This sequence comes from Aphidius gifuensis, assembly GCF_014905175.1. Classification (NCBI taxonomy): domain Eukaryota; kingdom Metazoa; phylum Arthropoda; class Insecta; order Hymenoptera; family Braconidae; genus Aphidius; species Aphidius gifuensis. Next base: position 19,493,537 of record NC_057789.1, on the reverse strand, counting down.
ATATGTGGAGCCGCCATTTAGACAAAGGACCAGAATTTTGTTGTATGATCAACGAGATTCTGATGTATATACTCGCCACCAACCAACAGAGCGTCAACGGGTTAGTTCAAGTCATCCAGGTCGCCCCTATTACGACTCGGGGTATTATGATGCTCCACGTCGCCAAGTAATTAGCCCGTCATTAGAAGACCTTCAAATTGTAGAACCGGAACCACGGCGTTAAAATCCCGTGATTAGGATACTTCTAAATTGTCACCTCCAATTCTCTGGTAAACCAGGGGAGGATGTAGAAGAATTCCTTTTTAGAATTGACCAAGCGCGAGAAATCACCGTTCTCTCCGACCAAGAAGTCCTTTCGGCTCTCTCTTTTTGTTTACGTGGTCCTGCTCTAACGTGGTTCATGACACACCTCGAAGATTCGCATAGTTGGGAAGCTGCTCGAGAAGCTTTTCGTGATAGCTTCGCAGATCCCAACTATCAACGTGCTCTAAGAGAAGAAATTGACAAGCGCACTCAAGGTTCCACGGAATCTATTTGAAGCTACGTTTCATGCATGCGAAGTTTGTTCCAACGAACAAATCCACCACGGCCTGAAAGTGAACGCGTTATCTATACAATTCGGAATTCGTTGGTCCAGCTGCAACTCAGTTACTGGAACAATCAGGACTGGAGCAGCAGGCCATACCTCCGAGACGCGTCGTTACGGCAAGTGGACAAGTCGAGACTATATTGTATTCAGTTCAGCTAGTTTTGGTGGTAGCAGATAAAGCCACAAAGATAGAAGTTCTGGTACTGCCATCTTTGTCGGAAGATTTTATCTTAGGTATGGATTTTCTTCAGACATCTGGAATGGTGATTGATTTTGGGATAGGTCGTGGTTTTACCGAGACTGTCCTGAAGTTAAGCACTTGTTTGTACCAACTCCCAACGCGTCTAAAGCTCTCCATTGCCACGGGCTGAAAACTCTTGAACCGGACCAAGATTTAAAATTAAACGAACTTTTGTCGAGTAAACTTCCTGAGGCACCACCACCTGGTTCCCCATTTCCTGTCACTCTGCTTACTATGCACCACATTGACGTTAGTGGACACTCACCAATTCGTCAAAAACCTCATCGGGCAAATCCGGCGATGTGTGGTGCCATGAAAGCGGAAGTTGATAAGATGTTGGCTACGGGAATCATTGTTCCATCTCAAAGCGAGTGGGCAAGCCCAGTGGTTATGGTGCCAAAAGGTAAAGTTAGTTGGCGTTTTTGCAAAGATTTCAGTAAGGTCAATGAAATAACCAAAAAGGCTGCGTATCCTATACCGGACATGTCAGCCATTCTGGATGAGCTTCGTCTAGCTCATTATATCACCACCATTGATCTTAGCCAGGCTTTCTTTCAAATCGCGCTCACGTCTGCTTCTCAGGAGATAACAGCCTTTATCGGTCCAGGATATGGTTTGTACAATTCCCTTCGGATGCCCTTCGTTATCCTGCGACGATGCAGCGGCTGGCCGATCAGCTGCTGGGTCACAGGTGCTATCCATCGGTATTCGTGTACTTAGACGATATAATTATTGTGACCAAAACTTTCGAAAAACACCTCGTTTACCTCGAGAAAGTATTGCAAGACCTCAAATCAGCTAATTTGACTATTAACCGTGATAAGAGTCATTTCTGTTGCTCAGAAGTCCAAGGTTTGGGGTTCATCGTGAATCAGAGCAGTCTCCAGGTTGATCCGGAGAAAACCGCTGCTGTGATGGTTTATCCACCACCTATGAACCTCAAACAACTGCGTCGTTTCCTCGGTATGGCGTCCTGGTATCGGAGATTCATACCAGACTTTGCGTCTCTGGCAGAATCATTAACCAGGTTAACAAAGAAAGGCGTACCTTGGACGTGGGGAGAGTTACAAATAAATAGCTTTCGCGAATTAAAACTCCGGCTTACCACCGCTCCCACCTTGGCGTGTCCAGATTTCTCGGTACCTTTCTTTTTGCAAACCGATTCAAGTAGCGTAGGTTTAGGCGCAGTCTTGACTCAGACGATTAACGAGGAAGAAAAAGTTATTGCTTATGCTAGCCACACGATGACTGACACGGAGACCCGATATTCAGTCACCAAGCAGTACTCTGGTCGATCCGGAAGTTCCGCTGCTATTTAGAAGGCTATACTTTCACGGTAATAACGGATCATAGTAGCATGCGTTGGCTAAATAATCTACGAAATCCAAGTGGTCGCCTTGCACGTTGGTCGTTGGAACTGATGCAATACAGTTTCAAGATAATCCATCGCAAAAGTGCTCTTCACCACGTACCTGATGCACTATCAAGTATACCTGAGAGGATAAACGTTATCGAGGACACTAACATTACGAAAGATTATTGGTATTGTAAAAAGTTTCGCAAAGTCCACCATTGCCCGGATAGCCACCCTGACTGGAAGATAGTTGGTGACTACTTGTATTTCCACAGGCCCCATTCTTTTATTGTCACGGAATTTCAAGACCTATTAGCCTGGAAATTGGTTATTCCAAGGGAATTACACGAACAAGTCATTCAATCATGTCATGATCCACCCCATCAAGGTCACCTGGGAATTGACAAAACATACAGAAGAGTTGTTATGCAATACTTCTGGCCAAATATGTTTCGTGAAGTCACTAGGTTTATCTCTCGTTGCCAGCGGACAAAATCTGACTTAGCCAAACCACGCGGTCTAATGGGTGAACGTTTAGTACAGGAACCATGGTCGATTATAGCTGCAGATATTATGGGACCGTTGCCTCGTTCACGTAATGGCAAATCTTATCTTCTCGTCGTTCAAGATCAGATGACTAAGTACGTCGAATTGGCTCCTTTACGAGTAGCTAATGGTCATGTCATTCGTGAGCGACTTGAAGATTTGATAATTTTTCGCCACGGTGGCCCTCGAACATGAACCACCGATAACGGCACGGAATTCGTGAATAAAGAGATCAAATTTTTAGCAGCGTAGGCTGGTATCCACAGACCACCCCTCCGTACCATCCACAGGCCGATCCAGTGGAACGAGTAAATCGTAGTCTAAAGTATATGTTAAAGGCCTATCTCGATGGGAATCACCGGGATTGGGACCAATTTCTTCCCGAATTCCGTTTCGCTTTGAATACCGCATACCACGACTCACTCATGACCTCACCAACCTTTGCGAATACTGGTTGTGAACCTCGTCCACCAAATTCTCTTCGGCACAGATTGGAAGGCCAATCCGATCTGGTACCGGCATTACGCGGCTGGACTTGAAAAACGTTTTGAAGGACCCTTTGTCATCACTCAGAAATTCTCAGCTACTCGCTAAACTGAAAAAATACTCAAAAAAAGTAAAAAAAAGTAAACGATTCTTATATTGCCGAATTGAAGGACGGTGGAGTTTTTAGTTTTAAAAAAAAAACTAAAAAAATACTCAAAAAAAGTAAAAAGAAGTAAACGATTTTTATATTGCCGAATTGAAGGACGGTGGAGTTTCTAGTTTTTTTTAAAAAAAAAGTAAAAAAATACTCAAAAAAAGTGAAAAAAAGTAAACGATTTTTATATTGCCGAATTGAAGGACGGTGGAGTTTTTAGTTTTGAAAAAAAACTAAAAAAATACTCAAAAAAAGTAATAAAAAGTAAACGATATTTATATTGCCGAATTGAAGGACGGAGGAGTTTTTACTTCTTAAAAAAAACTAAAAAAATACTCAAAAAAAGTAAAAAAAAGTAAACGATTTTCAATTTGCCGAATTGAAGGATGGTGGAGTTTTGAGTTTTTGAAAAAAAAAAAAAAAAATACTCAAAAAAAGTAAACGATTTTTATATTGCCGAATTAAAGGACGGTAGAGTTTTTAGTTTCTAAAAAAAAAAAAAACTAAAGCCGGCTCGTTTGGTGTAGTGGATAGCGCTCTTAACTCTCCACCCAAACGTCTCGAGTTCGATCCCGGACTACGGCAAACAAAAATTATTGTTAGATAGTGCAGAGTCTATACAGTAATTTTCCATCGAAAAAGTTGTCATTTAAGGCAACTCAGGGCGATGTAAAATAAAGGCTCGTTTTCGAGAATCTGTACAATCTTCTCGAAACTCCAATAATGATCATCTGGTTGTGGATCGACGTGGAAGTCTATGTGTCACTCCACTACAGCCGTGAATCGTCATATACATATGGCACTCTGTCACAATCGTAGATCGTCACGTGGTCATCAGCGACTGTCTACTACCACATGTTCATCTCATCAATATATACTCATCTCTTTACATATATAATAATACATATTATTAAGAAACAAAACTTGTAATTGTAAAACTTATATAATGTAGCCCATAAGTACGAAATGACAAGGGCGTAATACTTAACCAATAAATAAATAAATAAAGAATCACTCAAAAAAAGTAAAAAAAAGTAAACGATTTTTTTATTGCCGAATTAAAGGACGGTGGAGTTTTTAGTTTAAAAAAAAAAAAAATCTAAAGAATCACTCAAAAAAAGTAAAAAAAAGTAAACGATTTTTTTATTGCTGAATGAAAGGACGGAGGAGTTTTTAGTTTTTTAAAAAAAAATACTCAAAAAAAGTAAAAAAAAGTGAACGATTCTTATATTGACGAATTGAAGGACGGTGGAGTTTTCAGTTTTTTCAAAAAAAACTAAAAAAATACTCAAAAAAAGTAAAAAAAAGGAAACGATTTTTATATTGCCGAATTGAAGGACGGTCGAGTTTTTATTTTTTTAAAAAAAAAAAAACAAAAAATACTCAAAAGCAGTGAAAAAAAGTAAACGATTTTTATATTGCCTAATTGAAGGACGCTGGAGTTTTTAATTTTTTAAAAAAAAAAAAAACTGTTACGTACCAGGCTCATTAATTTGTATTATTCATGAAATAACAAAAAAAAAAGAAAGAATATTAAACAACAAAAATAATAATATAATAATTTAGCAATAATACAAATTAAAGAGCCTGATATTTAACGTAATTTTTATAATCCTCTTGTTTTGTTATTCCCTACAGGGTAACGGGTTAGGAGGGAATGTGTAATTTTTGTAGATTCTACCTTGTTGTTGTGGTTTATTCAAAATTAAATTATAGAGAGCGTGTCGATCCGCATGGTCGCCTGATGATGTTGATAATTTAGAATAATTCAATAGGTAACACAAACTCGTAGCACAGAAAAACAACACCCCGGAAAAATTCACAGTCAATGTTAGGATTTAGGAAGGGTAAAATTTGTAGGAATAATAATTTGTCACAGTTAATAATAATAATAATAATAATTAAACTAAAAAAATACTCATAAAAAGTAAAAAGAGTAAACGATTTTTATATTGCCGAATTGAATGACGGTGGAGTTTTTAGTTTTAAAAAAAAAAAAACTAAAAAAATACTCAAAAAAAGTAAAAAAAAAGTAAACGATTTTTATATTGCCGAATTGAATAGTCCGTAAGCTGATGGCTAAAAAAACTAGACACAACCTAAATGGTCAAATATTTGTTCAGTGGTAGTTCTTGAGTTCCAAAACACGTTGCACCTATTCCCTACTGTCCTGATTGGTAACTATCCACAGGTAAGCCAGGTGAAAATCCGATAATTCAGACAGCTCATAATTACTTAATTTTTTGTTTAATACTTTTAATTTTATTATATTAATTCAATTTTAAAATCCCTACCAAATTCATTGGTAACCAACGGAGATATTAATTTTTGAAAATTGAAAAAAACACGAATTATTACTATTATATGAGGCACGTTAACCTTGCAGTGGTATGTAATCATTTACTTGGATTTCAAGATGAAGAATTTCAAGCAGTTTCCAACCAGATCCATTTAATTCAGCTTCCTCAACATCTTCTATAAAATGTTCAAAATTTTCTTTGAATAATTGGTTTTGATCTGATGATTGCAACACCTCAAAACTGCCTTCACTGAAATATTTTGTTTCAACTTCTACACTATTATTCGAAGGTTTTTCGATTTTATAGTTTAAAGCTAATACAGTATTGACTTTGAGTGCATTTTTATCTTGTGAAATAAGAGCTAACTGACTAATTAACATTTCTTTCGCATCAGAAAGGAAGTCTTTTACATCTTTATGTTTCAAATTAATTATAATGCTTGTCTTCATCCTGTTTTAAAATACATTTTCTAATCCTTGCCATTCAATGTATTTTTCAGTAGTAACATTTGATACATCAACTGATGAAGATGCACCTGCACCTCGTACTTGCAAACTTTGTAATCTGAATAAATAAGTTGTCAATATTCCCACTGTTGCCTGAGTGCATTTTTTATAAGCACCTGACAGACTTGCATATGATCTGTTATAATTTGCAATGTCTCTGCGTAATGAAATTATTGTAGAATTGATTTGATCATGATCTGGGACCTCGTGTAAACGTTCAACAATTTTGCTGTATTCCTTTCAATGTAGTTTGTATTGCGTATTTAAACCCATTTTATTTGAATCTATTTTATTTTAATATTTGTTTGGTTAACCTAGAAAAAATATCAATAAGATTGTTGATAATTAATAAAATTATTGAAATTATTGTTATTATTATTATTTATATATATGCATAGTATAAATAATAATAATAATAACGATAATTATATGAATAATAATAATATTGATAATAATTTTAATAATATCAATAGTATTAATAATAATAATAATATCAATAACGATATAATATTGATAATATTATCAATATTTATAGTTTGGATATTATCGCAATATGATCGATATTATTATTATAAATATCATATTGATATCATCATTTATACTATAATAGGGTTCTTCGATTCTTAGAAAAGGAATCGATCTTCAAGAATCGAACCTGTAAGAATCGGGTAGCCGATATATCGCCACAAAAAGTACTCGATTCATAAAGAATCGATTAAAAAATCGTGTTTTTATAATTATTTTTTTATTAATTTTTTTAATCATACATTATTTTTTATGTATACACAATATTAATAGAAAAAAAAACGAATGAAATTAAATGAAAAATATGATGTTAAAAAAGAGAATATTATAAATACTAATAATAAATAATTAAATATTATTATTATTCATTAAATATTAAATATTAAATAATATTCATATTTATATTAATATTTATTATTTATATGAGAACTGTCAGAAGCCAATCCCCAATCATCAAGTGTAAACGAACTTTGTTGTTTCTTTCTAATTTTTTTTCTTTTTTTATTTTATATTAAAAAATAGTTTAAAATAAATACAAATGATGGCCTAGGTTTATAAAACCTAAAACAATGCGCTTTGTAAGGAAGAAAAACAAGACCGATTCTTTTGGCGATATTCGGTAAAAAAGAATCGTGAATCGATTAATCGGCTCTGAAAAGAATCGGATACTTGTACTCGATATGAATCGATCCAGTACTCGAGTACTTAAAAAATCGCCGAGAATCGAAGACCCCTACACTATAAACATTATCAATATTATTTATATCATCAATAATATCATCATTTATTAATTGATTGTCAATATTATTGAAGTCGTTACGAATATCTTGACGAACTGCGAAAGAAGTTTCACTTCCTTCGCGCGTACTGCTAACACACACAAATTTTTTTTTTATTATTTTTAAATAATTTTTATTTTTCAATAGCAAGAATTCCAAAGTATATTACATGAAAAATTTGATAGATATCACTCCACAATTTCGAGAACAATGAATTTTATATCAATTGAAGGACTATTAGAATTAATATAATATGCAAAAATATATTCATTCTCATTTAATTATTTATTTTTAATAACAAAAACAGATAACAAATAACAAAAACTGGTAATATAAAAAAGGCAAATCAATTTTTATATTTTCAATTTGAAAAGTGGTCAGTTTAGTCAGATATATTAGTCCATGCCTTGACTAATCTGGTACTGAGTCATTCCCAAACTTATTTTGCCTTACTTTTGAATGCCATTCTTTAAGTCAACGGCCTATACACAATAGACTTAAAATCCTACTGTGTTTTTTTTTTTTTTTTTTTTTTTATTGTGTATGTCCGAGACGAAAAATTTTTCATAATAAGAAAAATAAACTTTTGGTTTTTAATATTTGAAATTTAAAATTAACAGAACATGAATACATGCCCCGAGCTAAAAAATCTCAGTCTTCCGAGGTCTTCCAAGTCCTAAAACGCGCTTTATTGAACTTAAACTATCTTCCAAATCTCAAAACGCGCTTTATTAGTTTTCCGAAGTCTTCCAAATAAAATTACAATTTTTTTCGATAATTTTCAGAGCTTCCGTAGTCTTCCAAATCAAGCGAAAACTTCAGGTTTTCTAAAATTTTTTCATGTCACAGCGGGGTTTATTTTCGGGTCCACCCTCAAATTAAAATAAAATCTAAAGAAAAATGATTTTGAAAGCCTATGGTCTTGAAATTAAAGACTTGAATATTCATTTTAACAAAAATTAAGGAACTTAGAAAAATTTCAAACTACCCGATGAAACAACTATATCTCGCAGATTTGTATTAACATATTGTTATTATCACTTAATTCATTTGATTACATAGTTCTTTTAAATTTATATATCTTTTGGAAAAAAAAAATCAAGTTCTTTTAATTTTAATAGATCTAGTATTAAATTCTACTCTAAATATTTATTCTAGTATTTATAATATAAAATGGATTCAAATAACAAAAATTAGAAGTCAAAAGTTTATAATTTAAATAATCTCTACCGATAACAATTGAACAATTGGCTGAGTGGTTAGCCTATCTAACTTTCGTACAGGAGGCCTACGATCGATTCTTCGTAGATTTTTTTTTTTTGCTTTTTTTACGGCTCAAAATAAAATAAAAATAAAAAAAATGGAAGACTTCTTTTGTAAGCTTGAGGTCTTTAATCGGAAGTCTTCCGAAGACTTCCTAGTAAGACAAATAAAGACTATTTTAAGACTTCGGCATTTTTAAGACTGAGATGTTTTTAGCTCGGATGAATGAAAAAAACAATCAATAGAATTAATTTGTTGGAGATACAAAGTCTGATGACACGTCCCTGACTAAATATATTTACAACTGCTACACTACCGGACACAAATCTTAACTTACAGGCTGACACTAAACAAACATACACAACCATACACTACACACACACTATATGCACCCCTATATAATATACTCATTCCAGTTCCGGCCGCCGTGCACTTTACACTCTTGCCTCGCATTATATATTCTCTGACTGCTAATTAAATAAACGTAACCACTAATATTAAATTGTACTTGTTATTATTTATGATCTACCCTCACATAACCAACATAATTAATACATGATAATAGCGACATATTAATTGAAATTCGCGAAATTTATTTTTTAAAGATAGGCTTTCTTGGTCGTATTTAATAAAAATTTATTTTATTTTATTTTTTTGTAAATCGAAGTCGCTTTCAAAGTATTATTATTTTATTTTATTATTATTATTATTTTAATTATCTCTATCAATTTGTTGTTTTTCATTTTAATTTTTAATGAATGATTCTTGGTCGTTATGTTTATCGTAATTTATATTTTATCATTATCATGATTTTAATATTTTTTTTTTATCATCACAACTTGATACCTCATCAATTTTTTGTATACCAGTCCTCACGTGCAGAATTTGAAAAGGTTGTCTGCATATGGGGCGAGTTCTGGTTCGCAAGCTCGATCGTTGGATGCAATCATGACAGAATGCATGATTGCATGGCACCACTCTGTCAGGTTGCGTGTCTTCGTTGGTACATATGTAACACAAGTCATTCTCATTGCTTACGTATGGTATACCAACGTTATTAACCATTTCTGGTGCTTGCCAATCATCATGATCATGATCTGTAATATTTGAAATATATATATGTGGCGTTCTGGGGGTTTGCGGCCACGGGGTTTGCGGCCTGACCCGCGGCGATTTCGCTCATTTTTTGATATGTTGTAGATTTTGGCCTAAAAAAAAACCCGTATTTTTTTTTTTTTTTCTTTAATTTTTGGGGGCGCCACTGTCGAATTTCATGATATCTCAAAAAGCGCCATTTTTTTTTTGCTGAATTTTTTATCACAGATTCGAGGACGCAAAACAAGTATTTTAAGCCCTTCACTAGAGTGGGCACTCAATAGAAAGTATTTTTTTTTGATTTTTGAAATTTCAATTTTTTAAAAAAAAAATTTTTGTTTCGTAATTTTATTTTTTTTTTAGATGTAGAACGAAAAAAAAAAACGAAATTTACTCTTATGACATTTTCAATTTCTTTTTCGTTTTTCCGAAAAACCACATAACAATTCGAGAGTAAAAAAGCAAACTATATGGTTTTTCTCAAAAACTAAAAAGAAATTGAAAATTTCATAAGAGTAAATTTCGTTTTCTTTTTCGTTCTTCATCTAAAAAAAAAAATAAAATTACGAAAAAAAATTTTTTTTTTTCAAAAATTGAAATTTTAAAAATCAAAAAAAAATACTTCCCATTGAGTGCCCACTCTAGTGAAGGGCTAAAAATACTTGTTTTGCGTCCTCGAATCTGTGATAAAAAACTCAGCAAAAAAAAAATTTGAGATATCATGACATTCGACGGTGGCGCCCCAAAAATTGAAGAAAAAAAAAAAAAATACAGGTTTTTTTTTAGGCCAAAATCTACAACATATTAAAAAATGAGCGAAATCGCCGAGGGTCAGGCCGCAAACCCCGTGGTTTGGCTAAGAACGCCACATATATATAATATATATATATATATAAAATCAATTTATAAGCAAAATATTATACCAGAAAAGGAAAAAAAAAATTAAAGAGCTCACCACCATTAACATTAAAAACAGGCAAGTTTTGAATAAATATTTCTATATTTTCCATTTCTTCTCGTTGGTGAACTTGTTCACCTTTTTGTTCTTGTTGTTCAGCCGGGTCATCTGGGACAACTGGCTGTTCTTGTTGTTCAACTGGGTCAATTGGTTGTTCTTGCTGTTGAACTTGGTCAGCTGGTTGTCGACCACCTCGTCGACCACCTCGTCTAGCATATTGTTGATAGACGTGTTCTTCATGACATGCCAAAGCATTGGCATTTTCACGAATTTCAAAAATATTTTCCACTGGAAAATAATTAAAGTTTTTTTTAAATTAAAATATATCTAAAATAAATATGATGTGTATATGTGTATGTGTGGGTATCGAATCGACGAACGATATTGATATTATAAAAATTAAACTATATATTTAAAAATCAAAATAGAACAAAAGACGTTTACCCAAATTTTATTGGTGAATAAAAAATAAAAAAATACCTTCTAAATAGTTTTCAGGATCGATGAGTTTAAAGCCTAATGCAAGTAGCTGAGGTTGATTCAACAAATTATGTAATGGACTTTTTAAAAATTTACTCAGCTTTGCTAGTGCTCTGTTCAATTATAACTGTTTGTACTCGTTAATTTCAATAATTTTTGGGCAACCAATTACATATTTGTCTCTATCACCTTTATTTATGTTTTTTAATGTATTTTCTGTGATTTCGACTATGTATCCTAGAAAATAAATTTAAAAAAAGGGGTCAATTATTTTAAAAAAATTTATATTATTAATATCTTACTAAGGTACTGATAATGTGTTGGATCCACCTGGCTTATGCCTGATGTGGTATCAGGCAATTTTTCATCATATATTTCATAAAAACCAAGTTTCAATTTTTGTTGTTCATTATTTATTAAATAACTCATTGTACCAGGACCAATTATGTTGAGACAAACATTTCGAATAAAGTCAAATAATGGTTGAAAAATTATTATTGTTTCCTGGTTCAAACCACCAATGATATTCAAAAATTCTTGTGCAACTAAATCTCTTGGTAGTAATGCTAGAGATAACAATTTGCGAATAACAATTTTATTATTTTCATTGATTATATCGATATTAAATCGTGCTATTTCATTGCGTATGACCTTGGCCAAAGAATACCAGGTCTTGTGTGTACAGTTTGACCAGTGTCGTTCGCAAGAACGATATAAATCAAGATCCCAATTTATAAATATGTCTGTGACATTTGCAAATTTTTCAGCAATGATATTAGTGATTTCATCATATACAGCTTAGGGTGGCCCTTAAAAAGGTCAATGATGAATTTTTATGAGTGCACCCTCTAGAATGGTTCCAAATAAATAAAAAAAAATCCTGACAAAATTTCAAAGCTCTATCTTAATATTAACCCGTGCTTCAAGTCACTTACTTTTTCCCGTTTAATTAACATGGTATATTTTCTATATTTTAGTAACAATACTGTAGCGTCGTCAAAAAATATGTAAAAAATCGCATATTATGCCAATTTCTTTATTTTTCTATGTAGAATTTAACCGCTTTCACCGCTCGCCGAAATTTTCAATATTGGACCTACTATATGGGTCGACCCAACTCAAAACTCTTTGAATTACATTGAAAAAAAAAAACTACAATCCATTTACACTGGATTCTTCTGTTAACATTTATAATCTGAAAGATAAAAATAATAGGTCATTTTTTTTGAAATATCTCATATGATTTAGACTTATTAACTGCTCTTTCAAATACGAAATGGCGGTCTGACTTTATTGATCTAATTAATTAAAAGATTTCAAAAAACACTCAATTCTGTAAAAAATTTGATTTTACTATTCTCATTATTAACATTGATATTATTATTATTTTTATTATTATTAACATTATTATCAAAATAAAGGTCGTATTGCAAAATCCATATTGCAAATGCTGAGCTAATCTATATCGATTTGTAAACACAATAATTAAAACTCAATGAGTAATATTTAATTTACTGTCAAAATTCAATATAGACTCGAGTATGTAACGACGTATTATATGAACAGCTGATTCTTCAACATGCGTAAGACAGTGTTGAATTAATGACATATTCCGGATTAGTTGGGAAATTTTGTTCGTATTTTACAGTATCATACTTTTGTTTCATATAAAATGTATAATAACCAAAACAATAATTAGTGCATTCGTTCGCCGTCGCGTCGTGATTCTGTCGCAGTAAATGACACTTGTGGCGTGGAGTGACATAAATAACTAAGAAAATGGAAATATCGACAGATTTTTTTGATCCCAGATAGAAATTGAGAATCCGTTCGACGATGATTCGAAGTCGAATTTCGAGCTCGGAGCTCGATCCGACGTCCGTACGTATGTCGGTTGGGCGTCGAAACGTTACGCTGAAGTAGCTCTGACCGTCGTCGGATCTAGAGCTCGCATCAAGATCAAAAAACGCTCGATTTGACGTCGATCCAGAGGGAGCTCTAACATAATTTTGTGAGTGGGATTAAGAGCAAGAGGTTCTTATTGAAGGAACTTTCATAGTGAGTAGAATAACTAATTAACGTTAATATAATAATCAATTTATGAATTTGTTTTCCGATTGATTATTTTATCCGTTTATTATTATTTAATATTCAATGAATAGCTGTAATTCACTATTATTGCGAAGGAATTTTATTATTTATTGATTTATTATTCATATTAATTTTTTCGTTGGTATTTAAATTTATTAAACAATAATTGTATTAATTTTATTTGTCAAATAAAAAAATGAAATAACAAGGGACAGCAGCAGCTGAGAAAATAATGTGGCTAAAAAAATTATGTTTTTTGCAACATTAATTCCTTAAAACATAATTCTTGGGCAACATTAATTCCTTATAGCTACATCTTTTCCTGAGCTACTACTTTTCCCTGGACATTTTTATTTTTTAAAAATAAAATTACATGTATATTATATATTGACACAAAAAAATGTCCAAGGAAAAGCAGTAGCTAAGGAAAAGATGTAGCTAAGGAAAAGATGGAGCTAAGGAATTACAGTTGCCGAAAAATTATTTTTCAAGCAACATTATTTCTTGAAAAAATAATTCTTCGGCAACATTAATTCCTTAGCTACATTTTTTTTTTAGCTACTACTTTTTCTTAATATTTTAATCACTTATTTGACAGATAAAATACATACAATTTATTTTAATAAATTGAAATACCAAGAAATAAAATCAATCGAAATAAATAAATAAATCAACAATTAAATCCTATTGCAGTAATAAAGAATAACTATTTATCAAATATTCAATAATATTAAATGCATAAATTAGTCCAGATTAGACAAGATTAAATTCAAAAATTGATGATTATATTATCATCATTATATTAAATTAAACTATTTATTTTAATTGATATGAAAGTTCTCATAATGAGAACCCTTTGTCTCTCAATCTCTATTACAGAATTGTATTAGGGCTCCCTCTGGATCGACGTCGAATCGAGCGTTTTTCGCGTAACGTTTCGACGTCGATCCGAGCTCGATTTTCGATGTCCACTGGATGTTGACTGTCGGAAATCGACTTAGATTTCTACCTGGGATGTGATTCAGAGAGTTTTAGGTTGGGTCAACCCATATAGTACGTCCAATATTGAAAATTTCGGCGAGCGGTGAAAGCGGTTAAATTCTACATAGAAAAATAAAGAAATTGGCATAATATGCGATTTTTTACATATTTTTTGACGACGCTACGGTATTGTTACCAAAATATAGAAAATATACCATGTTAATTAAACGGGAAAAAGTAAGTGACTTGAAGCACGGGTTAATATTAAGATAGAGCTTTGAAATTTTGTCAGGATTTTTTTTTATTTATTTGGAACCATTCTAGAGGGTGCACTTATAAAAATTCACCATTGACCTTTTTAAGGGCCACCCTAATACAGCTACATTTTTTTCTTCAATTAAAAACCACAAACATTAAAATAAGCGTAGGTCATGGACAGCTGACACTATCATGACCTCGCTTACTCCTGTTGGTACTTTGTAACTGCATGATTCAATTGTTATATAATTGCAATTTAATAAAATATCATTCAATCTTTGATTGAAGATGACCATGAAGTATTTTGTATCACAAACATATAAGTTAGACATTAACCGGCCACCACTGCAAGATAAAAAAAAGCCCCATGGTGGTGAGTGTAAAACATCGTGCAATTCATCCAAAGAATTATGGATGTTTGGATATGTTGCAAGTTTTCTTGTGTTCTTAATAATGGATTTTATCTTCGGAGGTGTCCAATATCTACACGCTAATGCATCTTGACATACGTTTGTTGCTGATAATTCACTGTAGACAGCCCTCAATGGTTTGAGGCTACGACCTGTTACACGTTGAACATGATCTTTTGCAATATAACTGTCTAACAACCCTTCTTCTGGTCCATGAACTGTGTGGTCTCTTGTAATGGTTAAAATACCATTAAGAATTTCGGCTCGGCCAGGACACCCAGGAGCATTTTTCTGACAGCATCTCAGGTATATTCTGAGAATAAATAATAATAATGACCAATAAGACATAAATGAAATATAAACAATAATTAAAACAATCATTGAAAATATCATTGAAAATTTATTTTACAGAAAATAATTTATTGACCAGTTACTGGTCAAGTAAAAAAATCCAAAATTTTTTTGTTACATCATGATCTTCATTATTTTAAAATATTTGATTTATTCTATTCTTTTAATTTGTGATTGAAATTTGTATTTATTTTTTTTTTCTAACAATTTACCTGTGAAGGAGTAAGTAGTAATCAACGAAAAATAATGCCTGCATGAAATTTTCAGGTATTCGCACAGTTGATAGAAAAATGATAAACAAAATAAAGCTTGTTCAATTATTAATAGTTAAATAGTCGCATGATAGATGTATTTTTTTTTTTTATTTTTGTTGATTGTACATGTTGCAATTTTTATTTATTTATTTGTTTATTTATTGTTTGATACATAAATATATTTGAATATAAATTAACAAAAACAACAATGATTTCATGTTTTAAAAATATTAAAAATTGATTTATATTTTTAAACATTTCAATTCATCAGTTTATTTTACATTTTTAATTTTATATTTTCTATTTTATTTCAAACTTCTATTTTACTTAATAATTAATTATTTTAAAATTATTCGTGATGATCAGAGGCGGGAAGTTCGTCTGTTATTTCAGCTTGCCGTAAATACCATGGCAACATGGTGAAATATAGTTTAAAAAAAAGAAGATCTGAACCTCGTACACGGAAAAAATGGCCTCAAAAAATGGCCTTTTTTTTTTGGCCTCTTAAAAATGGCCTTAAAAAATGGCCTTATTTTTTTGAGGCCCTCATAAGAGGCTAATAGTGCGCAGCCTGGTTTGGCCACTGTGAATCGACCAATCAAAAGGTCGCCTTCTCGCCACAAAAATGGCTGACTTTTATGCGCGCGCGATACAAATTTGTTAAGAAAATTTTCAAGTTTTTTTTAAATTTTTCAAAAGTTATCATATTGATTCAACTAGATTTGGTATATTTTATAATGATTCACATACATCAAAAATAAAAATTAATTATTTATATTAAATAAATAAATCCAAGTATAATAAATACAACACAACCTCCAT
This sequence comes from Aphidius gifuensis, assembly GCF_014905175.1. Taxonomy (NCBI): domain Eukaryota; kingdom Metazoa; phylum Arthropoda; class Insecta; order Hymenoptera; family Braconidae; genus Aphidius; species Aphidius gifuensis. Next base: position 19,477,094 of record NC_057789.1, on the reverse strand, counting down.
TGTTTGTGGCATAAAAAAAACAACAATAATGAAAATATTATAATTTATTTGTTAAACTGTCTTGGTTTTTTTATTTTTTTGATTTTTTATAAACATGCTCCACATATATTTATAAGTATTGACAACAATATAAAAATAGTTGTCAAAACAGTATGTTAGAGAGAGAGGCTCTTATAATAGAGATTGCGTGTTAGAAAGAAAAGCAAAACACCTCGATGGCGCGTTGTTGATTGGTTGAAAAAATAAGGCTGCGCAGAACGCGACGAAAAAAGCCTGGACTACTGCCATACCTGTAGTACTTCTACCATGGTGTCAATGTAGAGTCAGTGTTCTGTTTTTTTTGTGTGTATAATAAACGACAGGATTGCTTCCCAATCCCGTCGAGTAATTTCCGGGTTCGTATTTAATTAATCTGACGGGCCGTTGAATTTAAATAATTATAAGCGTCTGACTCCACAACGACCGCATGGTTTTAACTTCTCTCTTTTCACGCGACGCGCGAATACTGTTAATAAACTAATTAAATAATTTAAGGGTTTTTTGTATCGCATTTTCATGTAAAAGTTAACTTGCTCGGAATTTAAATAGATTGTGCTCCGCTTTCCTATGAAATTACAGGCGTTGTCTAATATTATTTTTATTGTTATATTGTGTTACTTTTTCGCCTATTTTTCAGGTTCCTTTTTACCTCTCCCTACATTACGTAAAAACGTCTCCCTACCTTTCTAATGTACCTTTGCAAAAATTATTTATTATACTTTTTGTCCACAGAAAATGATCTTCATCATGATCTGCATTCTAATAACAGTCGTCATACTAATCACCATTTTCGTTGGTTTTATACCGAGATCATAAACAACTAATAAATGATAAACAAACAAAAAAATTTTAATCAAAAATATGTTTGAGTGAGTGAGAGTAAAATTGAGAAAAAAAAATACTGATGAATGTGAATGGATTTTAATCAAGAAAAGCATTATTAAAACAAAAAAAAAATTATATTTCAGTAAAGAAAATATATAAACAATAATTTTAATTTATAAATAATTGAAAATTTAATTTAATTAAAAAGAAAAAAAAAAAAAATTACATCTTCAAAGAATGGGGGGAAAAAAATGATAAAACAATTTTTAAAAATTAATTTGCGAATTAATTTACCTGTTGAAGACACTTTTTTCGAATCGATTAATAATTTGTAAATAATATTATAATAAAAAATTTAAATATCTTTTTTTATTTAGTAGTAAATATTATAAAAAATTTTTGAAAAATTGATTAAACTGTATAGACTGTAACATGACATTTCTGCCAGTTATCTTCTCGGACCGCATGTTACCACCATTTTACTTGTAAATTATCCATGAGAAATAAACAAAGCTAAAAACCAGTAAATCCAACATAATAATAATAATAATTTGTATCCAAAAACGTAATAATTAAAATCAGGGGTTTTCAAATCACCTTAAAACCCGAAAAAGGCATAACACAATCTCGCGCTCAAAACACATTCATACCTGGACAAAATACAATCAAACGAATGAATAAAACAACGAAAACAAGCAATCTAGAGGGAAGCCGCAGGGTCACTCAGTGTGTAGGTTTTGGTAGAAGGGCCGGATAAAGCTGTTATAATTAATTTTACCTGAAAATAATGATAAATAAATACCCCAAAATAATAGCAAAAGGCACACAATTAATTCATTTTATTTTATATTTATTTATCAAACACAAGCTCAATTATCAACGTAACTCAAATAGCCAACGTAACTCAAATACAAAATAACTGATCCAATAATATCTCAAAAATCCTAATCTAAAGGGGACCTACTTCCAACAGAGACGTTGTTTGACAATGGTTTGCTCATTCCAGATGACCAATAGATGATGATGTATTTCCAGCAAATATACTACTTGTTGGTGCTCTGCTGGCTCCAGTTGACCAAGGATTTGATGACCTTGGTTCAGCTATTGGCCCTGATGCTGCTATATTGACTACTTCTGGAATTAAATGATGGTCTATATCCACCTCTTGCACTTGGTGGTAAGTACCCAGCTGGTCTGGTTACCACCGGTTTAGTATTCACATCCATTGGCTTTGGCTGGCTCATGAAAGTACCAGCAAGTAAAGGATCAGTTATTTCAGGTTCCTTTCTGTATGAGGTTGGTTCATACCTGTCCATCACCTTCCTTACTTCTTGATACATCTCAGTTTTTAAAATTGAGTGACCATATAATTGATTAAGATCAGCCTCTGATGCAGGTGCCAAAGACTGTGGTCTTCTAACCACTACTGGTACAATTGGTTCCTCAATTGGTACATCAACTTGTTTCTGAGTTGATGCAACTTTGACATCAACCTGTCTTTTGTGTAAGCTAGCAATGGTTGGCATACCAAATGTTAATCGAGAATAGTCTACCTTCTCCACGTTTACTATGCTTGGTTTAGCTTTTGAGTGGTTATCCACGCTAGAATTTTCAGTGGATGTCCTGAGAACTGGTTTAGGATTAACTTCTCCAGCTGTCTTACGTGGTGGATCTACAGCTGTGAAAACTGGTTTATATAAGTCATTATCAGTTTCTCTGATTGAAGCATCCAATGATTTGGTTGGATCACCCAAACTAATTGAATCCAAGTTTGGTGTAGTGGCTGCTGGACGAGTGACTGGTTCTTCCAGGTCTATTATCTCAATATTCTCAGTCTGTTGTGGTGCCAACTCGTTGGTTTGAATGTCTGGCTCTTCTGGCTGTGTAACTGGTTCAGATTCTGATTCCCCAGTTTGTTGCGTTGGTACATCAGTCATTTTAACAGCTGGTTTTTCCAGTTCTGCTGGTTTTGGACCGGTTGGTGCCAATCAACCTTAATCAATCCTCTCCAATCGAACTTCAGGAATCCCTTGATCTAATTGTACCATCCTGGTAGGGCCAGACTTGAGTGATGACGCTTCAAGATCTGAATCTCCACCAGGTGTGCAATCCAACGTGTCCCCAGCTGAATTTGTCTCCATCTTATCCAAGACCTCAGAGATGTAATCATTGTCGGTTAACAAGCTACCTGTATCAGAATGATCCACCATAGTTTCATCAGCAGTTGGTTCATTTACAGCTACATCAGGTGGTGGATTTGCTGAACTTTTTGGTGTCATCAGCTGTTGATAGGCTGCAGTGAAGGCTGTTGATAAATCTGGATTAATACCAGCAACTTGGCCAAGTTCCTGCTGATAGAGCTTTAGCATCCAGTAAAATAGATTCCAAAGTCCTGTCAGTGACAACTGGTGCTGTTGATAAATCGAGCTCTGGTGTTGTCTTCCTCGGTGGTTCTCGGACTTCCGAGTCGTCGCTGTCAGAGTCAAACAGGTTATTTGATCTGAATCGTGTTCTTCTTGAGTCTCTAACAGACGACCTGGTGCGTCGCACGATACAGAAGAGTCACTGCTGGTCCTTCCTGCTGATCTTAACTCCCTCATCTATAACATATAAAATAACGGGTAGTTTTCCTGTTTGATTAAATTTTAATTTGGAGGTATCCAAGGTTCAAGATCACTGATCGAGGTTTGGCCTAAGATCTTCCCTGAAAAGTCCGATAGTTCATAGCGAGTAGGAGAAAGTTTTGTGGTGACATAGAAAGGGCCTTCATACTTCTTTTCAAGACCGGCTGAATAATGACGAGCTGCATGGGAAAGAGGATGAGTTTTTCTTAATACTAATTGCTCCACAGAAAATTCTGATTGACGATGATGAGAATTATAAGATATTGCTTGCCTATCTGATGCTTTTTCACGAGCATAAATTTACGCTTGTCTTAGAATATTCAATCGCCTCATCCGCTCATTCCACTTCTCGATTGGGATAGGAACCAGACTGGATTGGCCTTCTAATTCGAATCGAAGTGAATTGGGTGGCCGAGGTTCTCGACCGGTATTGGCAAATGAAGGTGACGTCAACAAAGAATCATGATAAGCAGTATTAAAAGCGAATCGAAATTCTGGTAAGGACTGGTCCCAGTCTCGATGGTTACCATCAAGATAGGCTCGGAGCATATTTTTCAAGCTTCGGTTCACCCGCTCCACTGGATCAGCTTGTGGATGATACGGGGGTGTGGTTTGCATTAATTAAGGTAAAATAGATTTTTCAAAAAAATAAAAAATTTCGATTATTATTTTGGTGAATGAATAGTGGGCTAAATTATTTCGTCAAAATTTATTTTTTTCGGAATTTATTTTGGCGGGTAATTTAAATTGTCGTGAATTATTTTGACAAATTTATTTTGTGGTAATTGGATGAATAGCAGCAAGGGCGTGAAAAAAAAAATAAAAAAGAAATTTAAATTAATTTCGTGGTGATTACTAAATACTAATGCGAAAAAAATAATTAAGATTTCTTTTTTTATGAAGACATTTACGTAATTTGAAGCATTTGCTTTCTTGGTGTTCATTAAATAAAAAAAATTGATTAAAAATATAAAATGTTTATTTTTACGACTTGTAAAAAATAAGCATATTGACATTTCAAGTTGTATAGTTTTGTCGAGCAAATAAATAAATTTCTGTAAAAATATTAAACAAAAAAAACACACACATCATCATAAGAGTGTAGAAAAATACCGTACGAATCAAATGACAATGAAATTTAAATAAAAAAAATAATATCTTGAAGTAAAGATGAAAAAAACAAAAAATAATATTCAAAAAATTGATAAATTTCTTCCAATTTAGTAGAAAATTAAATTTTTAAAATAAATAAAAAATAAAACGGCATCACGAGTTGCACTTACTTATTTTTTTTTTTGCTTCTACTAATTCGTATGGTAATTAATTTCTCATTCTTGCTAATTACAAACATTTTTGATGTGTAAACATCTTTAGGCGCGGGTGACAGTAGAAGTGAAATGAAAAAATCAAAAAAAGAGCGTCATATCCTGTGACGGATGTTAGCCTGACTCCATTACTATAATAAGCGCAAATAGTATAATAGGTTATCCAGCGGTCAGTAACTGTTACCATGAGGCAATTTTGAATATTAATGAATTAGGAGATATCTGACATATGTCATTTATAAGTGAAAAAAATATATATTCAATGAAAATACAAAATCAATTTGTTTTATATTTGGAAAAAATCTCAAGTAAATTTAAAATATATATCTGTTTGGACAGACATAATCAAAATTGTTTTAAAATTTACTTTTCGTTTTTTTTTTGTAAATTTTTTAACATAACATTTTGTTTTTTGTTTCAATTCAACTATAAAGCACATACTTTTTACCTTAAAAAATCTAAAAATGACATTGTATACAAATTCTAACAGGTATAACTGAAATTTATTTACAATTTACTTTTTTTTGTAAATGGACAATAAATATTTTTTTTTTTGAAGTGAAACTTCTTTAGAATGGGCAGTAAAAAAAAAAAACAAAAGATGAATGCAACGAAAGTAACGGTATGAAGGTAGGTAATTTTAAATTATTTTTTATCTTGTTTTAATTATTTATTCCCTTGACAACGATACGAAAAAATTTGTTTGAAATTTGTTTCAAAATTTTAGTTTCATTCGAAAGATTCAAGAGACAAAGGTGAACCCTGATAACAAAATACCGGTAACTAGTTGTACATTACCGGTTGTACATTACTTCTTTGTGTGTGCCAGTACGCTACAACTAATTGTTTGCTGGGAATATTAAATTTAAAACTTTTATTATATACAATATATAATTTACTATATCATTTTTTATCAAATAATGAGTATTTAAAATTAATCTGTTAAATAAACAAATGATACACAAGATAATGGTTATTCAAGTGCTTGACATAATATGACAGCAACATCATAATCACAATACCGAACAACAATAAATAATATGTGGATGAAATGTGGTACCATGTGAACGTAAAAATAGTACAGATGGTATTTTAGATTGTAAGGATTTCAAGAAACAATTAATGACATTGAAATATTGTCAGAAAAATGTGACAAATGTACTGGTAATCCTAAATCAGTAAAAATTAAAATACGACCAGGTGATATACCAATGTCTGATAATTTTGATGAGACTTGTACTGGTGGTTATAATAATATTTTTAAACAAATAATGAGTATCTAAAATAAATCTGTTAAATAAACAATTAATACACAAGATAGTAGTTATTTAAGTGCTTGACATGATACAACAGCAACATCATAATCACAATACCAAACAACAATAAATAATATATGTGGATAAAATGTATATAATATATGTGGATAATATAGTAAAGATAGTAAAGATCGTATTTTAGATTGTATAGGATTTGAAGAGACAATTGATGACACTGAAATATTTTAAAAAACATCTGATAAATGTACTGGTAATCCTAAATCAGTAAAATTTAAAATAGGACCAGGTGCTATACCAATGTCTGGTAATTTTTATGAGACTTGTACTGGTAGTTGTAATAATATTTTAAATCAAATAATGAGTATTTGAAATGAGTCTGTCCAATAATCAAATAATACACAAGATAGTGGTTATTTAAGTGCTTGTGCTTGTTATGATCGTGCTTGCCATGATCGAAATAAATTCAAGATCTTGAATGAATTTGTAAAGGACAAAAAAATGGAACAGATGATTCAATATTGGATCATTCAATGGAACAACAACAACAGGAGTGAATAATAATTTATTAAATGATGTACCAAGTGGAAATCAAAATAACAACAACAGTATTGATCATATATAAACAACAGCAATCATAATAGAACAAATACACGGTGGTGGTGGTGGCGGCGATGATGCACTATAATGTGTTTGTCGTTAATTCGCTCATAAAAAAGATGTTGAAAAAATCGATCAATATTTGACATTAAATTGTTTTAACATCAAATACTTCGTTTTGTTTTTTTTTTTTTTATTCAAATATTGAGGAAATAGCTACTAAATTGAAATCAAATTTATTTCCATTAAAATTTGTATTAACTTTATTTATATTTTTCAGGCTGTAACATGTCAGATTACGAGGCTCAATATTCAATAATATATTGGAAGCTTAAGTCATCTAAAGTTGATATATCGGGAAAATATTAAAAGATATTATCCCGAAAAAAATCCTGAAGATAAAAGATCAACTGAAAAAACTCAGTATTTCATGAATATATATACATAAAATAAAAAGTATACATGAAATAGTAATAGAAGTGTTCGGCTGACAAGTTGTTTAATAAATAAATATTTATATAAAACTAGCTGATTAACTGGGCTTTGCTCGGGATTATTTTGACAATTTTTGAATGTTATCATTTGTTTGAAAAAAATTGGAGCTAGCTAGCTTGAAATAATATTCCCAACTTACGGTTGAGAGTTGAATATATTTCCCGTTATTCAATTTTCGATTTATTGGTTGCAAATGAAAGCCGGAAAAATCATCTATTCCGATGAATTTTCCAGAATTTCCGTGCTTATTTTTTTTTTAGATAATTGATATCAAAACTGGAAACTTCAACACCTAGGAATAGGTACAGAACACATATTAACGCTTGTAGTTGAAAGAATTTCTATTAATTATTGCTGAGTCAACTATCAATTTGTTCTATTTAACAATACGGATTATTAAAGCAGTTATAGATCCCTTTTTTTCTAGGGATTCAGTGGACATATAATTTTAAATGGTGCTGTTCCTTGTTTCTGTGCTGTAGTAGTATGTGTGTGTCTATCCAGATAGATTACAGACACATATACTCCTAAGAACCTGCTAGTATAGTGGTTATACTTTGGACAGGGGGGCATTGAGAATATTTTCTATAACCATATGTAGAATACCCCTCTCGGAGCAAACTTTGTTAGACAATGGAATTTACTTTCAACCTTCATTATTTGAATAAAATTAACTTTTTTTGAATGAAATAATACGGTATAATGATAATTATTAAATAATTTCGCACTGCCATTTTTATTATCATTAAAGACAAAATTAATGGAAAATCTAAATCAAGGTTATCCATTAAATAAATTAGTACGTACTCACTGACTGAATTTTATTATTCTTAACGTTAAAAATATTTTTATTTTAATACACAGTTGATTTTATATTAACATAACACATTTCCTTTGAACTGAATATTTACCAAAGTTTTTAAGCTTGCCCTGCTAGAAATATTTTTCCAAGTTTTTCCAACTTTCTCTATCTTTTTACGAAAATGACCCATGGTTCGAAAAAAGTTGGAAGAAAGTTGGAAAAAAATTGGAGTAAATTTTTGGTTGGAAAAAAGTTGGAGTAAACTTCAGGTTGGAGAAATGTTGGAAAAAAGTTGAAGTAAATTTTTGGTTGGAGAAAGGTTGGAGAAATTTGTCCACCATTTCTCCAACCATTGGTCATTTTCGTAAAGAGGTGGAGAAATGGCGGAGAAAAGTTGGAAAAATTATTATTATTATTTACGGTGATCCATTCGTAAACTCACACATACACATTTATGTGTGATGATGGTCTTACCATCACATACGCATTATGTAGCGAGAATATAATATCTATTAATATTATAATACGAGAACCATATAACGTGATTATTAGTATTAGTCCATTATTGTAAATTCAAACAGAGTTTCACCAGGACTAAACGTCTGATACCTAGGGAACCTTTACGAGAGATCAAAACGATGTCGAGAGAACCAGTAGTGAACCAAGAGAGCCAGTCAAGAGAAGAAAAGTGATCAGTTCGAGAGCCAGACAAGTTGTGTCGTCTAACGACGACGTTTAGTGCTTAGCTGCTGTGAGCTTCAACCCCACTCAGGTAGCACTCTCCTACCTATCGCCCCCGGACATGCACAGCACGCTTTCCTAGCCCGCAGTTCGATAGGTTTACGATCAGGCTTCGTACGCAGGCTTTGGTGAGTTCGTCTCTTCGACGGAGGAGTGGAAGTTATTGCCAAGAGGTTTACGTACCAAGCCACGTTATAAACATCGAATAGGCGCCCCACTCGACGTCGTGTATAACTGAACGTCTACGAAAGAAAAGAACGTAGCGGGTAAAATAATGTAGATATTGTATGTTTAGCTATAATTAAGGCTAAATAAATGATATAGCAAAGGTCAAGATATAGCTGAGAAAAGATCTAGCGGCTATAAGCAAAACATTTTTCTTTATCCAAGTTGGAATATGACTTTGGAATCTAGTTTTTTCTAGTTACAACTCGTCATCTTATAAATATATCGATATTTTTAATTTTCAATAATCGATGTCTCAAAAATAGATAGAGATATTAAATTTTTATCATCACTATTGTTTTTCTCCGTAAAAAATCTTACTAGAATCATTATTAATATTGATTTTTTTTAAATCTATAATTATTTAAAAATATCAAATCAATGAAAAGTTAGTAATATATTTCGATATATTTTACCTTCAAAGCTCAGTATCTCGAAAACTGTTAAAGGTACGATATTTTTGTTTGAACCACAATATTCCTCGTAAAAAATACTAATAAAATCGATTCCAAAATTTTTTTCTTTACTAAACCATTTATCTACTAAAAAAATGACGAAAAGAAAAATTCAATATCATGTTTCTTCGATACCTCGAACAGTATTCGAGATATAGAAGTTCTGTTGCGACTAATATTTTTTGCTTGCAATGACGTTCTAATATTATTCATAAAATCTTGTCTCTATGAATATCGTAATCTTGCTAAAAATCCCGAAATCGAAAATAGAAAAAGCTTTTGCGGCACGGGTTAATGTTGAGTAAAAATTCTGAAAATTTGAGAGAATTTTTTTTTATATATTTCTAACTAAATGAGGGGGTGAGAGCGATCAAATTTCACCATAGCCTTTTTAAGGACCACCCTAATATATATATATATATATATTATATAAAAAATGAAAAACTAAAGTTTTTTATATTTTGTACGTTATTTAAAAGCAATACGTATGAATCTAGTTACTATAAAGAAAATTTTTTTGTACTAAGTATACGAGTTAGAAAAAAAAAATTTTTTTTTTTTTGTACTAAGTATAAATGCAATACGTATGAATTTAATTAATATTAAGAAAATTTTTTTTGTACTAAATATAAAAGCAATACGTATAAATGTAGTTAGCATAAAAAAAAAAAAAAACTTTTTGTACTAAGTATAAAAGCAATACGTATAAATTTAGTTACTATAAAAAATTTTTTTCGTACTCAATATAAAAGTAATAGATATTTATCTAATTCGTATAAAAAACGATAAAAAAATAAAAAAACTTTTTGTACTAAGTATTAAAGCAATACGTATAAATTTAGTTACCATAAAAAAAAAACTTTTTGTACTAAGTCGAAAATTAATTTTGTGCTAATAAAACTTATACTGTTATTTCTTTTCTCTTTTTCGACTTTTTGTACTAAGGAAAAAAGTTTATACTATTATATACATACGTATAAAATAAATATATAAATATATATACTTTTTTCAAACAAAAAAATTTAATTGTCATATTTTTATGTATATATAAAATAAATATGGTAAAAATTATTAATAGCCATTATATTTATGATCAAAACTAATAAATATAAAATAAACTATCATATTTTTTATCATATATTTATATATTAAAATATTTATATATATACATATTTGGACATATGACAGCCCAACACAAATTATTATTATTATTATTATTATTATTATTATTATTATTATTATTTTTTTTTTTTTTTCAAATCATCTTTTACATACATATATATATATATATATATATGGGGCATTCTGAGTCCATTCAGCTGGTCATTTGCCTGACCCTTTCGGATTGAGTTGAAAATTTTTTTATACATTGTTTTTGGCTTTTTATGCAGCCTGAATTTTTTCGGAAATTTTATGACGTATTTTAGCCGGTAAAGTAGAGTGTTTTAATGTTAATTCTCTTCTTTCATAAAAAAAGCCCCAATTTAAATACATGAAATTTTTTCCATAAAATAAGGTACTCAATCCACGTGTGTTTGATTTAAAATTAGAGTGGGCCGAGACGTTTATATGCTTTTTTTTTTTTTTTTAATTTTTTTTTTTCAAAATTTTTTTGAAAAAAAAAAAAAAATTAAATTTTTAAATACAAAAAAATAAAACAAAATTAAAACATATCTTGGTAAAATTTTATTTTCGGCATATTTTAAAACTTAAAAGTGGAAAATTTCAATTTTTAACAAAATGTTCGTGAAATTTATAATAATTATAATTGATTTAGTATTGTCTACACTTGAATGCCATGTGGCTCAATCTATGAATCAGGTTGTTAACGTTGAACTGTGTCATCCACCACTTGACATAATAGCAATTCTACCTACACGGCATCATGTTTCTCCTTCACAATTTAAATGTTGTAACAAAATTAATTTCGAAAATTTAAACTATGGTAATGTTGTCATACAATTAAACAAAGCGGACTGGGATGGGTTGTATAATGCTAAAAACGTGAATTTAGCTGTTGAACTATTTTATACCATAATTAATAATACATTACAAGATATGACTGGTAAATGTACCCAAGGTTGTTGCAAGTGCATTGAAAATAACAATAGTACAGCCAATAGGAGATGCTGGCCACACTGGTTCTCATATAATCTAATAACAATTATCAATCTGAAACATAATATCAGGACCAAAATATGTAAACTTAAACACAAGATTAATGAATACCTACTGAATAATAACAACAATACTTATAATAATGATTTAAACCTCAAGAGTCTAAATAATGATTTAAAAATACTAACGTCTAAATACAAACTCATTAATAATCAAGTCAGGTCATTACATAAACTTGAATATAACAACTTTTTAAATAACATTGAAAATACACTCACCAGTGAACCAGCCTCTCTCTGGAACTACGTCAACAAAACGAGTGGAACATCTAGACTACCTGAGGGGTTTGTAATTGATAATCAAGAGATAACTGACACTCGGCTAATTAATGATGCTTTCGCTGTCTTTTTCAATAGCACATACGAAAATATGTCAGCTGAAGATAGCACTACACTATCAAATATAATTAAGTCAAATAACAAATACATTGAACTTGAATTAATTGGTAATACTGATGTATTCACTGAACTTGAAATTGAAAACGTCATCAAGAAACTGCAAAACAAGTACTCAGCTGGTCTAGATGAGTACCCCAATATATTTGTGAAAAAATGTGTGAAAGTACTTGTCAAACCATTAACAAATATTTTTAACCTAGCCTTGAGGACTGGGACGTACCCAGACATGTGGAAATGTGCCAAAGTGGTCCCAGTCTTCAAGTCTGGTAATAAGAATTTAATACAAAATTATAGACCAATATCAATTCTGTCTAGCTTCTCCAAAGTCATGGAGATGTGTTTATACAATAAAATATTAGGATTGTTTACATCAGTTGTCAGTATTCATCAGCATGGATTTCTCCCTGGCAGGTCAATTACAACTAATTTAATCTCGTTAAATAGTTACATATACAAAGCATTAGCTGACAAAAAACAGGTCGATGTAATATACACCGACTTCAGCAAAGCATTTGATAAAATTAATTTAATTATATTGATAAATAAACTCAAAGGTCTTGGACTGTCAGGTAGAATGATTACGCTGATGACATCATACTTAATTGAACGTCGGTCATATGTTGTCTGTCATGGACAACAATCATCGCCATTTGTGCCACAGTCTGGAGTGCCACAAGGGTCTAACCGTGGACCCTTGTTGTTTCTCATATATATAAATGATGTCACCTTGCATGTAAACTGTCCAATACTGCTTTACGCAGATGATATAAAACTGTATAACATAGTCGAGAATACAACTGATGCTCTTAATTTACAATACTCTGTTGTCAAGTTCTATGACTGGTGTTTAAGTAATAAGATGAAACTAAACATTGATAAATGTAAAGTAATGACATTCCACAAAATTCGAGCACCAATTATTGTTAATTACACTCTAAATAGTGTACTACTCTCAAGAGTGGATAACACTCGTGACCTGGGCATACTTTATGATTCTACATTTAATTTTAACTTGCACATAACAAATACTTCAAACAAAGCAAGTAGGATCTTGGGATTCCTATCTAGAATTTGTCAAAATTTTAAAAAACCCAACACATTTTCAGTGCTTTACAAGGCATATGTGTTGCCCACTCTCGAATACGGTACATTGGCATTACCATTTAGATGCAAAAAACATAAAAAGATACTTGAAAAAGTACAAAAAAAGTATTTAAAAAAACTAATATATAAAACAAATGGAGTGTATCCAACAAGAGGTACTGAATATGCAAGCCTTTGTAAACTCACTAACACCAACACACTTGAAACACGTAGATTGTATATAACTGCTAAATTTTGTATAAAATTAATACAAGGACTAATAGATTGTCCAGTGATACTTGATAATATACCCATTTGGGTCCATAGAAACAACAATAACAGATCGAATACAATACTATATCCACCAAACATATCAAACACCTTCGAGCTTGGGTCACCAATATACAACATTACTAATAGTATCGATACACTAACAAACCTGAACAATAGCTTTGACTTATTTAATGTACCATCAA
>NC_057789.1:19456054-19461054 GCF_014905175.1 Aphidius gifuensis | reverse complement strand
GCAAATTTAAAAATTTTAAATTATATTATTTTTTTTTTTATACCGTTAAAATTACATGTAAATAATATAATTTTTATAATTTTTATTTATAATAATAATAATAATAAATTATAAAAACTTTAAATAATTATATTAATATAATTTTAAAAGTATAAATAAACACACCGCTACCTTCAATTAGCAAATTTAAAAATTTTAAATTATATTATTTTTTTTTTATACCGTTAAAATTATATGTAAATAATATAATTTTTATAATTTTTATTTATAATAATAATAATAAATTATAAAAACTTTAAATAATTATATTAATATAATTTTAAAAGTATAAATAAACACACCGCTACCTTCAATTAGCAAATTTAAAAATTTTAAATTATATTATTTTTTTTTTTATACCGTTAAAATTACATGTAAATAATAATATAATTTTTATAATTTTTATTTATAATAATAATAATAATAAATTATAAAAACTTTTAAATAATTATATTAATATAATTTTAAAAGTATAAATAAACACACCGCTACCTTCAATTAGCAAATTTAAAAAATTTTAAATTATATTTTTTTTTTATACCGTTAAAATTACATGTAAATAATATAATTTTAAAAATTTTATTTATAATAATAATAATAAATATAAAACTAAATAATTTATAATATAATTTAAAAAGTATAAATAAACACACCGCTACCTTCAAAGCAAATTTAAAAATTTTAAATTATATTATTTTTTTTATACCGTTAAAATTACATGTAAATAATATAATTTTTATTTTTTTTTTTAAAAATAAAAATAAAAAATTAAAAAAATTTTAAATAATTATATTAATATAATTTTAAAAGTATAAATAAACACACCGCTACCTTCAATTAGCAAATTTAAAAATTTTAAATTATATTATTTTTATACCGTTAAAATTACATGTAAATAATATAATTTTATAATTTTTATTTATAATAATAATAATAATAAATTATAAAAACTTTAAATAATTATATTAATATAATTTTAAAAGTATAAATAAACACACCGCTACCTTCAATTAGCAAATTTAAAAATTTTAAATTATATTATTTTTTTTTTATACCGTTAAAATTACATGTAAATAATATAATTTTTATAATTTTTATTTATAATAATAATAATAATAAATTATAAAAACTTTAAATAATTATATTAATATAATTTTAAAAGTATAAATAAACACACCGCTACCTTCAATTAGCAAATTTAAAAATTTTAAATTATATTATTTTCTTTTTATATACCGTTAAAATTACATGTAAATAATATAATTTTTATAATTTTTATTTATAATAATAATAATAATAAATTATAAAAACTTTAAATAATTATATTAATATAATTTTAAAAGTATAAATAAACACACCGCTACCTTCAATTAGCAAATTTAAAAATTTTAAATTATATTATTTTTTTTTTATACCGTTAAAATTACATGTAAATAATATAATTTTTATAATTTTTATTTATAATAATAATAATAATAAATTATAAAAACTTTAAATAATTATATTAATATAATTTTAAAAGTATAAATAAACACACCGCTACCTTCAATTAGCAAATTTAAAAATTTTAAATTATATTATTTTTTTTTTTATACCGTTAAAATTACATGTAAATAATATAATTTTTATAATTTTTATTTATAATAATAATAATAATAAATTATAAAAACTTTAAATAATTATATTAATATAATTTTAAAAGTATAAATAAACACACCGCTACCTTCAATTAGCAAATTTAAAAATTTTAAATTATATTATTTTTTTTTTTTATACCGTTAAAATTACATGTAAATATAATAATATTTATAATTTTTATTTATAATAATAATAATAAATTATAAAAACTTTAAATAATTATATTAATATAATTGATTAATATATTAATATAATTAGCAAATTTAAAAATTTTAAATTATATTATTTTTTTTTTATACCGTTAAAATTACATGTAAATAATATAATTTTTATAATTTTTATTTATAATAATAATAATAATAAATTATAAAAACTTTAAATAATTATATTAATATAATTTTAAAAGTATAAATAAACACACCGCTACCTTCAATTAGCAAATTTAAAAATTTTAAATTATATTATTTTTTTATACCGTTAAAATTACATGTAAATATAATAATATTTATAATTTTTATTTATAATAATAATAATAAATTATAAAAACTTTAAATAATTATATTAATATAATTTTAAAAGTATAAATAAACACACCGCTACCTTCAATTAGCAAATTTAAAAATTTTAAATTATATTATTTTTTTTTTATACCGTTAAAATTACATGTAAATAATATAATTTTTATAATTTTTATTTATAATAATAATAATAATAAATTATAAAAACTTTAAATAATTATATTAATATAATTTTAAAAGTATAAATAAACACACCGCTACCTTCAATTAGCAAATTTAAAAATTTTAAATTATATTATTTTTTTTTTATACCGTTAAAATTACATGTAAATAATTTTTATAATTTTATTTATAATAATAATATAATAAATTATAAAACTTTCAATTAGCAATACAAATTTTAAATTATATTATTTTTTTTTTATACCGTTAAAATTACATGTAAATAATATAATTTTTATAATTTTTATTTATAATAATAATAATAATAAATTATAAAAACTTTAAATAATTATATTAATATAATTTTAAAAGTATAAATAAACACACCGCTACCTTCAATTAGCAAATTTAAAAATTTTAAAATAAAATATTTTTTTTTTTATACCGTTAAAATTACATGTAAATAATATAATTTTTATAATTTTTATTTATAATAATAATAATAATAAATTATAAAAACTTTAAATAATTATATTAATATAATTTTAAAAGTATAAATAAACACACCGCTACCTTCAATTAGCAAATTTAAAAATTTTAAATTATATTATTTTTTTTTTTATACCTTTAAAATTAAATATATTATTTTTTTTATTTTTTTTTTTTATAATAATTATAAATAATTTAAAAAACTTTTAATAATTATATTAATATAATTTTAAAAGTATAAATAAACACACCGCTACCTTCAATTAGCAAATTTAAAAATTTTAAATTATATTATTTTTTTTTTTATACCGTTAAAATTACATGTAAATAATATAATTTTTATAATTTTTATTTATAATAATAATAATAATAATACATTATAAAAACTTTAAATAATTATATTAATATAATTTTAAAAGTATAAATAAACACACCGCTACCTTCAATTAGCAAATTTAAAAATTTTAAATTATATTATTTTTTTTTTATACCGTTAAAATTACATGTAAATAATATAATTTTTATAATTTTTATTTATAATAATAATAATAATAAATTATAAAAACTTTAAATAATTATATTAATATAATTTTAAAAGTATAAATAAACACACCGCTACCTTCAATTAGCAAATTTAAAAATTTTAAATTATATTTTTTTTTTTTTATACCGTTAAAATTACATGTAAATAATATAATTTTTATTTATAATAATAATAATAATAAATTATAAAAACTTTAAATAATTATATTAATATAATTTTAAAAGTATAAATAAACACACCGCTACCTTCAATTAGCAAATTTAAAAATTTTAAATTATATTATTTTTTTTTTTTATACCGTTAAAATTACATGTAAATAATATAATTTTTATAATTTTTATTTATAATAATAATAATAATAAATTATAAAAACTTTAAATAATTATATTAATATAATTTTAAAAGTATAAATAAACACACCGCTACCTTCAATTAGCAAATTTAAAAATTTTAAATTATATTATTTTTTTTTTATACCGTTAAAATTACATGTAAATAATATAATTTTTATAATTTTTATTTATAATAATAATAATAATAAATTATAAAAACTTCAATTAGCAAATTTAAAAATTTTAAATTATATTATTTTTTTTTTATACCGTTAAAATTACATGTAAATAATATAATTTTTATAATTTTTATTTATAATAATAATAATAATAAATTATAAAAACTTTAAATAATTATATTAATATAATTTTAAAAGTATAAATAAACACACCGCTACCTTCAATTAGCAAATTTAAAAATTTTAAATTATATTATTTTTTTTTTATACCGTTAAAATTACATGTAAATAATATAATTTTTATAATTTTTATTTATAATAATAATAATAATAAATTATAAAAACTTTAAATAATTATATTAATATAATTTTAAAAGTATAAATAAACACACCGCTACCTTCAATTAGCAAATTTAAAAATTTTAAATTATATTATTTTTTTTTTTATACCGTTAAAATTACATGTAAATAATATAATTTTTATAATTTTATTTATAATAATAATAATAATAAATTATTAAAACTTTAAATAATTATATTAATATAATTTTAAAAGTATAAATAAACACACCGCTACCTTCAATTAGCAAATTTAAAAATTTAAAATTTATATTTTTTTTATACCGTTAAAATTACATGTAATAATATAATTTTTATAATTTTTATTTATAATATAATAATAATAAATTATAAAAACTTTAAATAATTATATTAATATAATTTTAAAAGTATAAATAAACACACCGCTACCTTCAATTTAGCAAATTTAAAAATTTTAAATTATATTATTTTTTATACCGTTAAAATTACATGTAAATAATATAATTTTTATAATTTTTATTTATATAATAATAATAATAAATTATAAAACTTTAAATAATTATATTAATATAATTTTAAAAGTATAAATAAACACACCGCTACCTTCAATTAGCAAATTTAAAAATTTTAAATTATATTATTTTTTTATACCGTTAAAATTACATGTAATAATATAATTTTTATAATTTTTATTTATAATACATAATAATAAATTATGTAAACTTCAATTAGCAAATTTAAAATTTTAAATTATATTATTTTTTTTTATACCGTTAAA